>NW_026850637.1:0-163477 GCF_030913465.1 Colletotrichum navitas | reverse complement strand
AAGAATAAATTACTTATAGTAATAATCTATTCTTACTTTATTACTTTATTATTAATAGTTAATACTACTAGCTAAATAGGCTCTTAGCCTTACTACTTTACTTACTAGCTAACTAAGAGGTTATTCTAGCTTATAAAGTTAGCTTTATATTACCTTTAGTGTTTAGTGTTTTACTTTATAACGTATTTAGCTAGCGTAGGCGCTCCTAGGTGCTTAGGGAGCTCCTCTTTACTGTCTAGATTAATAAATTACTAGACTTTACGTTAGGTAGCATAGAAGTAAAGCTTTATATACTATAGGAACTAATCTTTACGTATAGTTAAAAGGCTATAAAGGCAGGTGTTAGTTAGTAGACTTACTATTGCTTCTAAAGGCATTATAGGCATAGGATAAAGTTAAGAAAGAGTATTAGTTTTTAAGAAAGGTATTTCTAAGCGTGTACTACTTTATAATAGTAGGGGTTATTATTACTTATAGATTAAGTTAAAGCTAGGCTTATAACTATTATTAAGTAGTACGTTTAGGGGGTAATTTATATAGTTAAAAGTGGCTTATTTCCTTTATCTATAGTGCTATAATCTATGTTCCTTAAATATTGCCTTGCTTAGTAGATTCTGCCGCAAGTATCTATATTCAGGAGCAAGGGTTAGATTAATAAGCAACGTCGTTCCAGAAGGCAGTGTTAGTCAGCAATATCCTGTATAACAAGAGGAGATTAAAACTCTAAACTACTAAATTAAATAGTAAATTAATAACCTTAACTATAGCCTATAATTCTTACTAATTAACCTTATAACTACTAAGCTCTTATATTTATTAATAGCTTATTTATAAATAACTATAACTTTACCTCTTAACTTAGCTTTATTATAGTCTTTACTAATAAATAAATTATTAAGTAACCTATTACTAATAGTAAAAGCTTTAAATTAACTAGTAATATTATTTACTTTAGCTTAATAAAGTGCAAGAGAGTTATATATAGTATACTTACCTCTAAGGTCTATAGGATAGTTACTAGTGCTAATATTACCTACGTAATTAGTACTACTTTTATAATAATTACTAACTACCTTAAGCTACTATAAATACCTATAATACTCTACACTAACTTATACTTACTTTATAAGTGCCTTATAAAACTTAGTACTATAAAGGAGAAGTAACTTATAATAGATATTATAGCCTTTTACTAGTTATATAAATACTATAAGATTTTTAAGATATAATAGATTTATAGTAGTAATAACCTAGTAGATAAATTTATAAAGTTATTACTAAATAATATATTAAAGGAGCTAGTTAGTAATAGGCAGTTAAAGATATAGATAAATAGATAGGTTTTTTATATATAATAGACTATATAAGTAAAAAGTATTAAATACTTTTTAGCTTCTTGTTTTTATTATATTTTTTAGCTATTCCTTTTAGATATAAATAATAGGGGATTTCTAGCACTATAGAAAGTTACTAGTGTTATAATGTTAACTATTGTAGATAAATATTAGAGTTATTAGGTTAACCCTAATGACTTATTACTAGCAAATCCTTAGATATTTAGCTATAGATTCTCTAAGGATTTATAGGTAATAAGTTAGTTATTTAACTAACTAACCTACAATAATTATTCTTCTTTTCTTTATATATAATAGAGAACCACAGTTACCCCTATTATTTATTAATTACTACTAATATATATAGTTAACTATATTAACCTATCCCTTGGTGTTATTAATAGTAATAGTATTAAGTATAAAGGAATATTACTTCTTTATAAGGTTAATTAGTAACCTTATAATATAATCTCTTTATTACTAGTATAAAAAGATATACTATATAAAAGTAAAAAGTATAATAATAATATTATTTATTACTACTATTTTCTTTACTATATTAAGTAGTATATTATATTTACTATAAAATCTTCTCTTTTTATTACCTTATAGGTAAAAGTATAGTAACCTATAAGCCTTACTTACTTATAAGCTTATTATATTTACTTATCTTAGCTTAAGTCTTTTACTTAAAGATATAACTAGTATTATTTACTGTTATCCTCTATTAGCCTAATACCCTTTTAAATATAAGTGTTTTTTGTAGTAGACTAGAAGGCTTATATATTTATTAGAGGGATTACTACTAGTAGTATAAATAGTAAAAAGAAAACACACTTTTATAACTAAATAACTTAAAGAATAATTATAGGCTATTATATTAGCTACTTATTAACACTATTAGTTAGTAAAAGAAAAAGAAAAATAGGCTATTATATTAGTAACTTATTAACGCTATTAGTTAGTAAAAGAAGTATATATATAAGACAAAGAAGTTAGTAAGCTAAAAAGCTTATAATAAATAGGATATAGTAAATAATTACTAGTTAGCTATAGGTATATAAAGTAAGAGGGGTTTTTTTATAGTTAAAAGTGCTTCTCTAAAGGTAATAAAGCTTATATAAGGAATATAAATTAATAAGGTTTTTACTAGTTAAAGGAACTAGTTATAAATCTATTAATTAACCTATTATAATAGGTAATTAGTGTAATATTAGAGTAAGGGTATTTATAGAGGCGTTTTTTAGTACTTGCCTACTTTAAGTGTATAAATAATTAACTAGAAATAATTACCTCTTCTTGTAGACCTTACTAATCTATAGTTTAGATAGTAAAGTTAACCTCTATAGTTAATAGTAAAGTTAACTACTAATTAGTGTTAGTAACACTAAGGGATAAGTTAATATAGTTAACTATATATATTAGTAGTAATTAATAAATAATAAAGGTAACTATAGTTCTCTATTATATATAAAAAAAAAGGTAATTATTATAAGTTAGCTAGTTAAATAACTAACTTATTGCCTATAAATCCTTAGAGAATCTATAGCTAAATATCTAAGGATTTACTAGTAAAAAGTCATTTAGGTTAACCTAATAACTCTAATATTTATCTACAATAGTCAACATCGCAATAATTACCTATTATAATATAAGTCTAAGTATATATATATATATATATATATATATAAATATATATATATATAAGTATATTAACTATTATAATAATAATTAAAAGTACTTACTATAGTTATTTTTTAATACTTTTTCTTAATCTTTATAAGATAATTTATCTAAAGCGCCTATATAATTATTTAAGATATATTCTACTTTAAATTTAAATATATCTTTATCTAACACTATACTACTAATATATTTATCTATAATAG
Source organism: Colletotrichum navitas (assembly GCF_030913465.1). NCBI lineage: Eukaryota > Fungi > Ascomycota > Sordariomycetes > Glomerellales > Glomerellaceae > Colletotrichum > Colletotrichum navitas. The sequence continues at coordinate 160,254 of NW_026850637.1, read as the reverse complement.
CTTTAGCTACTAGATTTAATATATATGCTATATAATTTATATTATATAAAGATATACTATTATTAGTATTATAACTTAGTAAAAAGCTATTTAAAAAAGTATTATTATTAGTACTATTATATCTTGTTATACTAAAAATTAAATAGTTAGTTAACTATATATATATATACTTAAGTTAAAAAAAAACACACTTACCTAATAATATTCTCTTTAGGTATACTATATTTATTAATAATAGTTTCTTAAAAGACTTCTTATATATATTAGCTAGTATTTACACTATTTAAGTATTTAAAGCCTAAATAAGTTATAATAGTTAGTATATAATATATATATAGTAAGTAGCCTATTATAGTAAGTAGCCTACTTCCTTCTACCTCTCTACCTTTTCTATAAGTTAATTAAGCTATAATATACAAAATTAATTAAAACTACTTATTACTATCTTCTTTATTACTATCTTAAACTACCTTATAGGTTTATGCGTTATAACTAGTCTTTCTATAATTACTATATTGTTATACGCCTAGTTTTTTACCCTCTGTATAAGCCTCCTTTTAGGACATTTTTTTACCTTTAGCTTTAACACCTTCTTTTCTCTTTATAGTGCCTCTGCTTTAGCTATATTAAGTGACCCTCTAAGATATAGTTAGGTCTTTTTAGCCCTCTAGTGCTTACTTAGTATATTTTGCCCTATATAAAGTCTAACGTTCTTAGCCTTAATAAGAGTAAGCCTATATACTAACTTACTAATACCTTTAGCTTAGAAGTTAATAAGCTTATATATTACTGTTAGAGAGCTACCTTAATGTTACTAGATCCTCTTTTTAAGAGAACTAGAGCTTTATATACCCTTAATTACTATAGTTAGTGTCTTTAGGTCCTAAGAGCTATTACTGCCTAAGGGTAAGCTAGGGGGTGTTAGTGTTTTTAGCTTAAAATCTAGGCAAGAAATAATAATTTTAAGGTTAAAAGGTATAAGACTAGCCTATCTAAAGCTAGCTTATACGTTTTTTTCCCCTATAGAAGTAAAGAATACTACTTTAAAGGTAAAAAAAAAGTTATCCTTTATAATATATAAAATCTATATCTATATTATCTTCTTAATTTCCTTACTATATAAGTGCTTTAATAAACTAAAATAACCTATATTAAGAGGTTAAAGCTTATATAATAAATAGGGAGGTATATATAAAGTAATAATCTTTTATTCTTTATAGAAATTATTAAATTTAGTTAATTTATAGCTATTATAGCTATTAAGGATTAGGAGTTAATAAGTACCCTTTATATAAGACTTTATATACTAGTTAAAATAAATTAACTAATTTAGGCTAATCTTATTTATTATTTATTTATTTTTACTTAGGTAGATATACTAGTTAGCTAAGAATTAGCTATTTTAGTACTAAGAGAAGAAGTAATATTTACCTTTTATAATAATATATAGAGGTATTACCTAACTATCTATATATATACCTTAAATAATAGAAACCTATTCTTAATTACTAGGCTACTTTATATAAGGCCTTTTATATTAGTTAGAAGTTATAATAACCTTTATATATAACAGTATTCCTATTAAGAACCTAGTCTTATTAAAATTATAAATATTATAATCCTATATCCTATACTTTATAATTATGTTTTATATAAGTGTAAACTAGCCTTATATAATTATAAGATCTTTAGCTAAGGCCCTTTAATAGTTAATTTAACGTTAAAATTACATTTTTAATTATAGTTATTATTATATAAAGTACTTTACTTATTAAGGTTTAATATATATTATATTATATTTATTTAGGAGTTAGTTAGCTATATCTTATATATCTTCTTGTTATAAAAGAAACCTTTAATTAATTAAGTTAATAACCCTTTTAAGAATTATATCCTTTTTTACTTTTGTTATCTTTATTAATTTTAGATATATCTTGTTTTATGTAATATATCTAGTGTGTTAGTAATAAAGTAAACTTTAAGGGACCTTAAAGATAGTAGCTGCCTTTTGTATAGATATTTTTAGGTCTTTTTAGATAGCGTAGATTACAAGGATAATATAGCTTTTAATTAAAGAGGATTATATATTTGTATATAGAGGAATATTAGTGTAAAGGTTAAAGAGGTAGAAAGTAAGAGGAAGTAGGCTACTTACTATAATAGGCTACTTACTATATATATACGTTATATATATTTATAATAGGTTAATAATAGTAAAACTATTAATAACTAGTTTTAGATAAAAGAAATAGTTAATATACTTAATTATATATAGTTTAACTTAGTAAAGTTATCTATAAAAGAGCCTATAACCCCTAAATAGGCCTTATTATCTATAGAGGTCTATATATCTAGCTAAATAAATATATAACTATAGTTTGAAAAGTGTTACTATAGGTTATATATAATAGTTACTTCTTAGCTAGTAAACTTAATACCTAAGTATTTAGTTAAGTCTCTATAATTAATAGTAAGACTAGAGCTATTTAAAGATAATATTAGTAAAATATATATAGTAAAATATAAATATATAATATATATATATATAGTAACTAAGCTAATATAGTAAGTAAGCTACTTTTCTTACTTTCTACCTTTTTTAACTTTACACTAATATTCCTCTATATATAAATAAAGATTCTTTTTTAATTAAAAGCTGTATTATCTTTGCCCTTTAAGCTATTAAAAAAGACCTAAAAATATCTATATAAAAAGCAGCCTCTACTTATAAGGTCCCTTAAATAACACTTTAACACTAACGCACTAGATATATTATATAACCTAAAAGATATATTAATTTAATAAAGATAACTATTTTAAAAGAGGAGGTAATTCTTAAAAAGATTATTATCCTAATTAATAAAGGGTTTTCTTTATAATAAAAAGAAATATAAAAAATAGCTAATTAACTCTTTAATATATATAATAGAATATATATTAGACCCTAATAAGTAAAGAACTTTATATAGTAATAACCTTAATTAAAAATATAATTTTAATATTAAATTAACTATTCAAGGGCCTTAGCTAAGGATTCTATAATTATATAAGGCTAGTTTACACTTATATAAAATATAATTATAAAGTATAGGATATAGGATTATAATATCTATAATTTTAATAAGACTAGGTTCTTAATAAGAATACTATTATATATAAAAGTTATTATAACTTTTAACTAATATAGAAGGCCTTATATAAAGTAGTCTAGTAATTATAAATAGATTTTTATTATTTAAGGTATATATATAGATAGCTAGGTAATACCTTTATATATTATTATAAAAAGTAAATATTACCTTTTATTATAGTACCTTAATAGTAAATTTCTAGCTATATAGTATATTTACTTAAATAAAAATAAATAAACTATAAAAAAGATTAGCCTAGATTAGCTAAAGTACTTTAATTAATATATAAAGTCTTATATAAAAGGTACTTATTACCTTCTAATCCTAGATAACTATAATAGCTATAAATTAACTAAATTTAATAACTACTATAAAAAAAAGATTATTACTTTATATATACTTTTTTATTTATTATATAAGCTTTAGTCTCTTAATATTAGCTATTTTAGCCTTTTAAAGTACTTATATAGTAAAAGAATTAAGATAATAATATAAATATAGATTATATATATTACTAAAAATAACTTCTTTTTTACTTTTAAGGTAGTATTTTTTACTTTAATAAGTAAAATAAATATATAAGTAGGTTTTTAATAGGCTAGTCTTATACTTTTTAATCCTAAAGTTATTATTTTTTACCTAGATTTTAAGCTAAAAATACTAACACTAGTTAACTTATATCTAACTAGCTTAGGCTTATAAGACCTAAAGATACTAATAATAGTAATTAAAGGTATATAAAGCTTTACTTTATTTAAAAAAGAAATTAAGGACTATTAAGAAAGTTTACTAATACTTATATATAAAGTAGTTAACTTATAGTTAAAAAGTATTAGTAAGATAGTATATTAACTTACTATTATTAAGGTAAAGAACTATTAACTTTTTATAAAGATAAAAGTACTTAGTAAGTACTAGAGGGCTAAAAAGACCTAGCTATATTTTAGAGGGTTACTTAATATAACTAAAGTAAAGGCACTATAAGGAGAAAAAGAAGTAGTTAAAGCTAAAGATAAGGAAATATCCTAAAAGAGGGGTTATATAGAGACTAATAAACTACTTATATAATAATATAGTAACTATAAAAAGAATAAATATAATATATAAACCTATAAGGTAGTTTAAGCTAATAATAAAAAATAAAGTAATATATATTTTTAATTAATTTTATATAATCTAGTTAAATTAACTTATTAAAATAATAGAAGGGTAAAAAAAGTAGCTTACTTACTATATATATATATTAGATATATATATAAATATATATATAGTTATAATTAAGAGCTAACTTACTTATTTAAATAAGATGATAAAGAATTAAACTTATTAGAAGTAATACTACTATAAGGTATATTAAATTATAGTAAATAATTAATAATATAATTATAGAATTCTGTTTCTTCTATATTATTATAATTATTAATAGTACTACTTTCTCTATATCTTTGTTTATTTAGTGTATTAGACATAAAGTTATTAATAGTGCTTTATATAATATTACTACTATTATTATTCTTTATATTGTCCTAAACTATTAAAAGATTAGTAAGTAAATAATAATAATATTATTAATTATAATTATAATTATAATAAGAGTAGAAGTTATAATAATATATAACTATAATATATATATCTATAATATATATATCTATAATATATATATCTATAATATATATATCTATAATATATATATCTATAATATATATATCTATAATATATATATTATTAATATATATATTATTAATATATATATATATATATATATATATATGGTTATATAACTATATATAAAGAAGGTAATAATATAGAGGTATAAAGTAACTTACACTTAATTGTATCTATATCTAGTTCTTCTTTTTCTAATGTTGCTATTATAGGGTAGGTTTTTTTATAATAAGTTACTACATTAGACGTCTAAAATCAAGCTACTTTAGTAGTAAATTTCTTATTATAACCTTTAATATTATATATTAATTCTATTTCCCTATCTTTACTTAAATTAATAGGTAATAGTTTATAAGTAAATTAACTATTTGTAACAGGATACTACATAGTGCCTTAAAAGATATAATCTTTTTGATTTTCTATTTTATAGGCGTATAAAAACTAGTTTTAAGTACTATTAATTAATATCTAAGAGGAATTAATAATAGAATCCTCTGCTTAAAAGGTACTAGAGAATTCACTAGTATAGAAGAAATTACTAGATTTAGATGCTATTTTCTATTATATATATATATAAATATATATATATTTCTTTAATAAAGAGTAAAATAAAGTAGTTAAGAAAGTTAATAGTTAAATAAATAGTTAAAGATACTCTTATAATCTTTACTATTATTAATATAATAGTATTCTTTATAGTATATAAGAAAGTAAGTTACTATTTCCTATAAGAAAAATAAAGAAGTAAAATATTACTATATATACTTTTTTTACTTAGTATATAACTTACTATAACTATATATTTAGTATATAACTATAACTATACCCTTATACTATAGTTATACCTTTTAGTTATATAAAACTATAACTATAACTATACCTTTATACTATAGTTATACCTTTTAGTTATATAAAACTATAACTATAACTATAACTATAACTATACTTTTAAGCTATAGTTATACCTTTTAATTTTAAAATACTAAAACTATAACTATAACTATAACTATACCTTAAAGCTATATTTATACTTTATAATTTTATAAAACTATAACTATAACTATAACTATACTCTTATACTATACTTATAGTTATAGTTTAAGATATTATAAAACTATAACTATAACTATAATTATAACTATACCTTTAAGCTATATTTATATCTTTTAATCTTATAAAACTATAACTATAACTATAACTATACTCTTATATTATACCTATAGTTATAGTTTAAGATTTTATAAAACTATAACTATAACTATAGATATAACTATACTTTTAAGGTATATTTATATCTCTTAAATTTATAAAACTATAACTATAACCCTAACTATACTTTTATATTATACTTATAGTTATAGGTTTAGAATTTATAAAACTATAATAATAGATATACTTATAACTATACCTTTAAGCTATAGTTATATCTTTTAATTTTATAAAACTATAACTAAAACTATAACTATACTATTATATTATACTAATAGTTATAGTTTTAGATTTTATAAAACTATAACTATTACTATAATATAATTATACCCTTATAGTATAGTTATACTTAGAGCTTTAGATCTTATATCTTATAAATTTATAAAGAATAGAAATACTATAATATATATCTAAATATATATAACCTATATCTTATAAAATACAGTATTATTAGTATATATAGTATGTATAAACTACTAAAGTTATTTTTATATAATTTATTTAAGTAAAAAATAAATAAATAATAATATATATTTTAAATATAAAAATATAAATTTAAATAATATATATATATATAGTAAGTAAATAATTATAGTAAGTAGACTAGTTTCTCTTCTTTTTATCTCTTTAACTTTTACACTAATATTTCTCTATATATAAATATATAATCCTCTTTAATTAAAAACTATATTATATTTACCCTCTAAGCTATTAAAAAAGACCTAAGAATATCTATATAAAAAGCAGCTACTGTCTTTAAGGTCCCTTATATAACACTCTATTACTAACGTATAAGATATATAATATAAGACAAGATATACCTAAAATTAAAGAAGATAATAGAAGTAAAAAAAAAGGTAATTCTTAAAGAGATTATTAACTTAATTAATTAAAGGTTTCCTTTATAATAAGAAAATATATAAGATATAGTTAACTAACTTCTAAATAAATATAATATAATATATATTAGACCTTATTAAGTAAAAAACTTTATATAATAATAACCTTAATTAAAAATATAATTTTAATATTAAATTAACTATTAAAAAGCCTTAGCTAAAGATTCTATAATTATATAAGGCTAGTTTATACTTATATAAAATATAATTATAAAGTATAAACTATAAGATTATAATATTTCTAATTTTAATAAGACTAGGTTCTTAATAAGAATATTATTATATATAAAGGTTATTATAACTTTTAACTAATATAAAAGGCCTTATATAAAGTAGCCTAGTAATTATAAATAGGTTTTTATTATTTAAGGTATATATATAAATAGCTAGGTAATACCTTTATATATTATTATAAAAAGTAAATATTACTTTTTTTTTAGTACTAAAATAGCTAATTTTTAGCTAATTAGTATATTTACTTAAGTAAAAATAAATAAATAATAAATAAGATTAGCCTAGATTAGTTAAAATACTTTAACTAGTATATAAAGTCTTATATAAAAAGTACTTATTACCTTTTAATCCTAGATAGCTATAATAGTTATAAACTAACTAAATTTAATAACTACTATAAAAAAAAGACTATTACTTTATATATACTTTTTTACTTATAATATAAGCTTTAGTCTTTTAATATTAGTTAATTTAGTCTTTTAAAGTACTTATATAGTAAGAAAACTAAAAAGAAAATATAAATATAAATTATATATAATATATATATATAGTAAGTAGATAATTATAGTAAGTAGACTATATTTACTTACTTTTTTATTATTTTAATAAGTTAATTTAACTAGATTATATAAAATTAATTAAAACTATATATTACTTTACTTTTTATAATTATCTTAAACTACCTTATAAGTTTATATATTATATTTAGTCTTTCTATAATTACTATATTATTATATATATAGTTTACTACCCTCTATATAACCCTCCTTTTAAGATATTTTTTTACCTTTAGCTTTAATACCTTCTTTTTCTCCTTATAGTGCCTCTATTTTAGTTATATTAAGTAACCCTCTAAGATATTATTAGGTCTTTTTAGTCCTTTATTATTTACTAAGTACTTTTATCCTTATATAAAGTTTATAGTTCTTTACCTTAATAATAGTAAGTTAATATACTAACTTACTAATATCTTTTAACTATAAGTTAATTACTTTATATATTAGTATTAGTAAACTTCCTTAATACTTCTTAATCTTTTTTTTTAATAAAGTAAAGCTTTATATACTTTTAATTACTATTATTAGTGTCTTTAGGTCTTATAAGCCTAAGCTAGTTAAATATAAGTTTACTAGTGTTAATATTTTTAGCTTTAAATCTAGATAAAAAATAATAACTTTAGGATTAAAAAGTATAAGACTAGCTTATTAAACACCTACTTATATATTAATTTTACTTATTAAAGTAAAAAATACTACTTTAAAGATAAAAAAAAAGTTATCTTTAATAATATATATAATTTATATTTATATTATTTTCTTAATTATCTTATTATATAAGTACTTTAAAAGGCTAAAATAGCTAATATTAAAAGGCTAAAGCTTATATTATAAGTAAAAAAGTATATATAAAGTAATAATCTTTTTTTTTATATAGTAGTTATTTAATTTAGTTAATTTATAATTATTATAGCTATTTAAGATTAAAAGGTAATAAGTACTTTTTATATAAGACTTTATATACTAATTAAAGTACTTTAGTTAACCTAGGCTAATCTTATTTATAGTTTATTTATTTTTACTTAAGTAAATATACTATATAGCTAAGAATTAGCTATTTTAGTACTAAGAGAAAAGGTAATATTTATCTTTTATAATAATATATAGAGGTATTACCTAGCTATCTATATATATACCTTAAATAATAAAAATCTATTTATAATTACTAGGCTACTTTATATAAGGCCTTTTATATTAGTTAAAAGTTATAATAACCTTTATATATAATAGTATTCTTATTAAGAACCTAGTTTTATTAAAATTATAAATATTATAATCTTATAGTTTATACTTTATAATTATATTTTATATAAGTATAAACTAGCCTTATATAATTATAAGATCTTTAGCTAAGGCCTTTTAATAGTTAATTTAATATTAAAATTATATTTTTAATTATAGTTATTATTATATAAAGTACTTTACTTATTAAAGTCTAATATATATTATATTATATTTATTTAAAAGTTAGTTAACTATATCTTATATATCTTCTTATTATAAAGAAAACCTTTAATTAATTAAGTTAATAACCTTCTTAAGAATTACTTTTTCTTTTACTTTTATTATCTTTTTTAATTTTAGGTATATCTTGTCTTATATAATATATCCTATATGTTAGTAATAAAGTGTTATATAAAGGACCTTAAAGACAGTAGCTACTTTTTATTTAGATATTTTTAGGTCTTTTTTAATAGCTTAAAAGGTAAAGATAATATAGTTTTTAATTAAAGAGAATTATATATTTATATATAGAAGAATATTAGTATAAAGATTAAAAAAGCAAAAAAAAAAAAAAAACTAGTCTATTTACTATAATTATTTATTTACTATATATATATATTATTACTAAAGATAACTTTTTTTTACTTTTAAAGTAATATTTTTTACTTTAATAAGTAAAATTAATATATAAGTAGGTTTTTAGTAAGCTAGTCTTATACTTTTTAATCTTAAAGTTATTATTTTTTACTTAAACTTTAAGCTAAAGATACTAACACTAGTAAACTTATATCTAACTAGCTTAGGTTTATAAGACTTAAAGATACTAATAATAGTAATTAAAAGTATATAAAGCTTTACTTTATTAAAAAAAAGAATTAAGAAGTATTAATAAAGTTTATTAACACTAATATATAAGGTAATTAACTTATAGTTAAAAAGTATTAGTAAGTTAGTATATTAACTTACTATTATTAAAGTAAAAAACTATTAACTTTATATAAAGATAAAAGTACTTAGTAAGCACTAGAGAGCTAAAAAGACCTAACTATATCTTAAAAAGTTACTTAATATAGCTAAAATAAAGGCACTATAAAAAGAAAAAGAAGTAGTTAAACCTAAAGGTAAAAAAATATTCTAAAAGGGGGGTTATATAAGGAGTAGTAAACTACTTATATAATAATATAGTAATTAGAAAAAGACTAAATATAATATATAAACCTATATAGTAGTTTAAAATAGTAATAAAGAATAAGGTACTATATAGTTTTAATTAATTTTATATAATATAGTTAAATTAACTTATTTAAATAATAAAAGGGTAAGTAGATATATATAACTTATTATAATATATAACTTACTATATATATACGTTAGTTATATAAGAGACTTTACTTAATCTTAATATAATATATTTCTTATTAAAGTATAACTATTATTTAAGCTATATCTAAGTTTTTAACTATAGCTTTATAAAATAAATATAGTAATAATAAAAAAGAGCTATAAAGTAATTATTATATATAGGCTTATCTTAAGTATAAGAAGAGTTTTTTGTCCCTAGTATATAGTAAGAGTTTAGAGTTTAGATTAAATAAGTTAGGCTACCATAGTATAGCTTAGCTAGCCTACTAACTTTAACTACTGTGTGGCTCAGAGATGCTACAAAGTCAGGAGGGAATAGAGTAGGTATCAAGAGGGGTAACGTCAGGGTTAGACTACCTACTACTAGGTCTTAGGCTCGAGGAGGACCTATCGACACAGGAGAAATGCTCCCATCCAAGGCCATATCTCGGTCTTTGAAGTCGTTCACCTCTAGCGATCAGGTCGTAGGACCAGCATACGGGTTCAGAGATAGGAGAGAGCCATCGCTCACACCACACAGGGTCTATTCTTAATGTATCCACCAGCAAGATTTGATATCAACCCAAGGGCTATCTCAACAAAGAAATATACCTATTGTCTAGATGATGTGCCACCAGCGACATCCACCCTATGTTAGACACAGGTAGTTATGCGAGAGCACACCACCGCTAGTGCAATAAGTTCGAAGGCGTCCCGCTCGTCGGCGTAACTTGAGCAGATAGATTGTGGCGGCTACTTTTGCTGGAACCCCCTCACGCCGTCCAAGTTTGATGCCAAGGAGGTCCTCGCCGCTTGCGCCGCAATCCAAGTGCCGGCGGATCATATCACCAACACCACTGGCCGCTCGTCCCGTCTTGTTGTAGTTGGTGAAGGTCGCTATATGAAACGTAATGTCGGTGATGCGAGAGCGAGAATCAGCAGTGCGTTGCCTCTAACCTGACTGGTCGTCTGGGTTGCCTCGCTGGTTCAAAGCGAAGCCAAAAGCACGCGGGTAGCTCTGGTTTGCAGTGGTGTTTGACTACTAGCTTGGAGACTCACCATCTTAGAATTTGTGCAGAATAGGGAACTGGCTGCATTCATCCAGGAGCCTCTTCATCACCTAGACAACAACAGAGAAGTCCTTCGGCCCACAAAATGACTATTGTTTGAGGATAAAGAGTTGGTAACCGACAAAACGGTCGCGCCCGGTTTGATATTGACGATAATTAACAACCTGCGCGCCGACGCCCTTGCGACCCGACGAGACAAAACGCAACTTCGCTGCTGTTCGCCAACCACGCTGGGAGATCGTCCTCGGCGGCGTTGTCAGTTGACAGGATAGGAGAGTTACTGTCATTCATGGTCTGTCGCTATACCTACGCATGAAAAGGCCATAAGGTAAGTTTAGGTGTAACTACTGCCCCTCTTAAAGTAATTACGGCACCACACCAGTATCTATGAGTAGCTCAGGCTCACCACATCAATCATATCAGCTGCACCGCGGTCCTCCTGCGAAAAGAGACTCTCATGCAAGTCAATACCTAATTGCTAGGAAAGAGAAGAAACATCACCATCTTTCATTACCAGTTACCTAGGCGACAACTAGGACAGTTATCGCCACTACCTCGTCAAGCCTCATAGCAGTCAGCACCATCGGGCCGCATCGAACGAATGATACTCAAGCCTGAAAATCCACCAAGACCTGAGCCGGGTGCGCCGAGGACACACCCAGAAGTTCCTTCTGATCTCGTGCGGAGCTTTCGGCGATCGATGGGTCAGAACGTCTGTTGAGTGTCGAGCGCCACGAACAGGCCCGGGGCGACAGATACGCAGCTTTCGTTGCTAACCGATGGCTTGGGAGACTAGGACGGAGGCTCTGCCCAATAGTGGTAAATAGCGGCAGAGTCAGACTAGAGTGGCCACCCACACCGGTACGCTCATGCGGAGGCTTAAGCATGTGGCGATTCCGGATGGCTACCCACGCCTCTAACTTCATCTGCATCTCCTTCGTGCTCCACTGAGACGGTCTGGTGTCACTGACGATGGTACCTGGAAAATGTATCGCTGGCGTTAATATTACCGATGTCGTTTTCACCAAGCATCTGGACACCATGTCAATCCTGTTGGAATGCTCGCCCACTCCTCCACGTCGCAGCTCGAACATACTCGACCAGAGACGATGCCATTCTGGCCCCTCGTTCCGGCGCCGCCACCAAAGGTATCCCTACAGTATTCCTCGTTCTTTCCAAGCCATCTCCTTGGTTTTGTTGCCTCGCGTCTTGGTCAGAACATCAGCTAACGCCACCATTCAGAACCGCAGTTTATCGCCTCCCAAAAGATGTGAGCCGGTCTTCCGTTCGGGTCGGCCGCCTCTTTACGCCAACCAAGGTGCTCCAACAGCACAGGGTCCCGATCATCCTCGTCGTTCATTCAGCAGCCAATGCCGTTCTGTCTCTCTCCTGTCGTTATCGCGGCAGATGTGGTCTACAAAACGACGCATCTGGCGGGCGTGGAGTCTGCGGTCCAACAGAAGCCGGCCCTTGATTGGCATGCTCGTCTTTTCGGCTGTGGTACTCTCGCGTGCGTGACGTTTAGCGACATAAAAGATGCTAATTGGAGAATAGGAAGCTAGGAAATTGATGTGTCAGGGTGATTATGCGGATAGGCAGGGTCCACTAACTCACTTGGTCTGTGGCGGTGCGTAACGTTGAGGTGATGCAGCATGCTTGCTTCTCCATCACGGGTCGTCGTGATGCTGCTTCAGGCTGCTGTGATGGAGATGGATCAAAAAAAGGCGCGCGTGCTGTCCTTCGACCATGTAAGGCTCGTTGACGTGGCTGATGGCGATCTCTGGCGTTTGCTGTCCAGGTGGTGGACAAAAAGGGTCGGATTGACCGCAAGTCAGCAACTCGCCAAGAGTCGTATCAGTGCTTTGGACGAGATGCTAGCCGATATGGCGGAGAACCCAATCGAACTGTCCGGTGTGATTGACCTCAGTTTAAAGCTAGATGATCGCCTCCCGAGGTTCACAAGATGGTAGCAAACACCGTAGGGATGGATGAGGGCCACATGGACAGGCTGCTCCAGGCCGAGGCCCAAAGGGCTGGGCAAACCAACGGCCATGTACGGCTCTTGCCGGAACGTGGGCGTCCGGCGACAGCAACAACAATAACGACAACCACGACGACGGCCAATAGGTACCTAGGGAGGTGGATGAGTATTTCAGCCGCAGAGGCGATGTTGATTCAAGTCAGCTTTCCTGTCCTGTTCTTGTTTCTCTCCCGTGACTTCCCTGTTTGGTGTTTGTTTCCTTGAGGAAAGTCCTGCTCCACATTCGGACGTGGCCGTTACTAAGTGTGGGTAGTTGACACCTGAAAAGAGTGATCAGACAAGCTGATATTGCCCCCCCCTGTCAACCCGAGAGTACCGTGCACACTGGTCTATGCAGAGTCCAGCAGACAGTGGATTCAGGTGATAACACAACTATCTTAGAGGCAAAAGGGATAGTCTTGGCCCATCCCGACCCGGAGCACAGCATAGGAAGCAGGGTGGGTTAGTACTATTCCAACCCTCCCCGGCGGAGCCGTTTTGGAATTAAAAAAATCTAAGAAAACTGGATTTGAACTGGATTTGAACCTGCAGCCTTTAGGATATGAGATTTATTGCTGTTATTGCTGGTATCGTGCACAGTACTCTCGGGTTGACAGGGGGGGGACAATATCAGCTTGTCTGATCACTCACCTGAAAATCCGGTGTCAATTATCAGATTGTGGTGTGAAATAAGTGGGGTGGTCGGTGGCTGTGCTCTGGCTCCACCGCGCCATGGATCGATCAACTTGTGTTGGGTTCGACACGCGCCGCCCCCCACCTGCCGCCTTTGGCCACCAGGGCCAAAGTCATTGGTGCGTTAACATTCCGCTGCCACTCGCGGATCCACTGCTGATGGGTGATGCGTCGAACCCTGTAAAGCCACTCACTCTCGCAGGCGATGACACAGTCTACGATGGGATACTGCAGTATCGAGGCTGCCGAGTTGTCTTTTTCCGAGGGCAGTGGCGTAGAAGGGTGCGAGGTGGTGGGCGAAGAGGACGGCGAGAGGTCTTGGAGAGGAGTTGGATAAGTTTTTCCGGCCAGGTCATGCCGCCGTAATTACTAGTAGTGAATGGAATGAGTGTCAGTGAATCAATGATGTGGGCGTCACACTCCGGAAGAAGAACACTACACTCACTTCACTATGCGAATTCATAAATTCTTGTTCGGCTCGGGTCAAGAGTGTGCTGAGTCATCTAAATGTGTAGATCTGGTGACGAGCTCCACGATGTGATCATAAAATATATTATCCAATGTTGGGATGCATCGGTAGCGAGCGATTATGGCGGCTCACCAGATAGATAAAGAGGCGTGGATTGACAGGAAAGGGCATGTCGCCGGAGTCCTGTCGTGACCTTGTGAAGCGCTTCCTGTAAACCGGTTGTACGATTTAGCAACATTTCTTGTTGGAAATCATCAGCAGCAGGCTTGGAAATGATTGGGGTCCGCCAACACTAGGTGGAACTGTTGCTACTACATACCCACCGTTCAAGATTAGCGCTTGTTACCGTTGCACGTCCAGTCGGGGGCGGCCTTGCAGGCTCGCGAGGAGAGACGGGCCAAGGCTCAGATAGCATATGCTTAAACCAAATAGCTCAGCCCTACGGGAGGGCTAGGTTCCTAACGATAGGGGACACAACCCAAGGATAGCAGCCTTCTATCGACAGCGACGGGGAATCAAGGTTAGGAAAGGGCGGGTCTGCTGATGTAGGCGTTTGCGTGTGTTAGCGATGAGACCATCAAATGACAAGAGAGTTTGTCAAAGTACGATGTACATTGAGGTAATTGCCATCACAGCCACCCTCAGACTTTCAAGGCTCAAAGGCCTGAGGCGGTACTTGTTCAGCAACCCTAAGGGCAGCAGCCGCTAGTAGCTATTGCTGCAGAAAGATGGTTTACTGATAGACCATCTGGAATTACTTGTTGGCCAATGGCCTGCGAAACTGGGGGGGGAAGACATCACCACGCCTAGAAAGCTGTCCTACTATGAAAAGCTGCCATCATTTCAGCTGAACGTTCGTTCTACTCACTGCGACTGCTGCCGCCTTGCCGGCTGTTCACTCCATGCTGTTGAGTCGCTAATTATTAGTTCGCCGTCGTCTATCACCAATAACCAGCTAGCTCCTATGTTCCAACCTCCCTGCCTGCAGACCAGTACCCGCGCGATCAACCAACCAACTGACTTTTAGGTGTAATGGTAGTGGCAGCTTTTCTAGGTGCGGATAAATCCCAGGGTCGCGAGGGAGCAGATAATCGATCTTGTTTCTCCAATGCAAAGGTAATTAACCTACCGTAGGGCGGGTCCTGTGCTGTTATGTACTTGTACGTATCTGCCTAGGCACGTACCTGTCACATCCCACTACCTAGGTACCTACGGATACACTCACTACCAGGTACTAGAGGACGTACCTGTGGAAATTGGTCCGTGTAGATGGTCACAGCCAGCCAGCCACTAAGCCACTTCAGCGCCTCAACCTACTCGGCCCGCTCTACTCCGTAAGGATACCTCTACCAGGTACGTAGTATGTACATGACAGCGGACCATCCATCTCAATTTCTAGCTAAATCGACCGACCGAGCGACCGACAGACTGGCTGACCGAGTGCCACGATCCTGGCATCCTCTGCGAAACATTCCACACGTAACACAGTCCCTCCTGGCAGCCGTTCCGGATCTAACAGGATAAATGGGCTCTGGGAGCTGCTGACCTAGAAGGGCGGCAGCGACGTGAAGAGACGCGGCGGGTACGTGAATGAAGGCAAGCAGAGCGAAGAAGCAATGACCAGAACGAGCAGGCGATGAACAACAGTCACGAGCAACAAACGTAGGTTTCAGGAATTGTCTCTCTAGAGGTTGAGATCTCGAGAAGGTTGCCCTTCTCGAGGTCATGGGTTATATACCCCGTCAGCTGGTGGAGGCCTTGGTGACTAATGCTCCCACCAGTGCTAACGGCTCGTGACAGTCTACCCGCGCCACGTACAGCGCAATAGAGCAAGACTTTTTCTAGTTACTGCCTATAGCTCTAGGAATTTCTACTCTAAGTGAATTTAGTGACCTAGCATGTTGCAGATAATTATCACAAGCTTGATTCTTGCGTTGGCGCGCGGGGTAATTAATTGAAAGCGAGGTGAAGTGGATGGACTGTCGCATTCTGTGATGCACTATCACCTTTGGATGGCGGGGGTGGCACAGGCATTAGCCACCTGAGGAGGTGGTGTTTGTGGTGGTGCTAGTGTGGCGGTGGTTAAGTGGGGTTAATAGAGGTTGTGTTTGTGCTATTGTAGAGGGAGGTGCTGTTGTGGAGGTGCTGTTGTGGAGGTGCTGTTGTGGAGGTACGTAATGTAGTTCCTAGGCGCGTGGTACCTACGGGCCTCAGAAAAGTACGTACCATACAGAGTACGGAGTTTTCACTTACGGACACACTGCCTTCTTATCTCTTACCTCTTGTCTCTTGCCTCTTTCTGTTGTCTCCTGCCTCTCTGGGTGGGTATTTCGTAAACGTAGCGCCCGTAAGGCAGGCCCTGCCTCCTTCTCTCCATTCCACGTAAGTACTGCTGCAAGTGCTTGGCCCAGGTGGGGAGGAGGCTGAGGAACGGCGTTTACAGTCCTGGTATACGGCGTTTATAGGCCTTGAGGGCGTTTACGCGCCCCACTATTTGTGAGTGAGGAAGGTGCGTACAGGCGCGTGCCACCTGGGTGAGAATAGTGACAATGACGTAAAGGAAAACCTCTCTCCATCCCTCGGCCCCGCCGCTGCCGCCAATCATTGACCGCCACACACACACACACACACACATACATTGTATATGCACAAACACACCCTCAGGACCATCACCCAGAGCCCAACACGCCAAGTTTTGAGGGCTGCTGCTACAATATCTTTTACGACTATGCACTTCGGTTCACTTCAGCCTGCTTACGCGCGACGTGCGATGCTCCGCTCTTCGTTCTCGGAGGCTTGGCGGGCGAACGGAAGACGGTAGGTCCAGGTAGGAAGTGCGGATACATCCATGACAATACCCACCTACCTAGGTGCCTTGTCTACATTTCAATCGACAAAATACCTATACGTGGGAGACGAGGTCATCGCTATCTCTTGGTCCCATTCCCCCAGCAAGGCTCCGCCACGTTCAACCCGTACGCACCGCACCCGCACCCGCAACCGCATCCGTCTGCACCACTGCCTACCCGCGGGCATTCGACGCGCCATTCTTCGGTATGCAGCTGGCCGAGGCAAACATAGTCGACCCCATGTATCGATGCCTGCTGGAGGGCGCGTATCGCACATTTGAGAATGGTAAGCCAGCCAACCAACCACAAGCTCAACCTGTCTTATCTGAGCGCACGCCACAGCAAGAACAAGAAGCCCCACGGGACTGACAAGATGGCAGCCGGAATACCAATGGCTCAGGTGGCCGGGTCCAAGACATCAGTCTACTGCGCCAACTTTGCACGAGACCAGGAGACCATTGTCCCTCGCGACCCCGAGTACCAGTCCCAGTACCAATCCACGGCTACCGGCTACGCGCTGCTGTCCAACCGCATCAGCCACTTCTGCCATCTCAAGGGGCCCTCCCTGACGCCCGAGGCCATCGGCATCGTTTTGGACAACTCCAACTTTTTGTCAAAGGATGGCCGCTGCTTTAGTTTTGATCACCGCGCTAACGGCTACGGTCGTGGTGAGGGTTTCGGTTTTGTTTTGATTAAGAAGCTGACTGATGCTATCCGCGATGGCGACTGCATCCGTGCCGTCATCTGTGGCACGGGAACCAACCAGGACGGCCAGACGCCCAGCATCACACAGCCCGGGCCGGACGCCCAGTGCGCCCTGATCAGGGACACGTACGAGCGCGCCGGGCTGGGCTTCGAGCAGACCCAGTTCATGGAGGCCCACGGCACCGGCACGTTGGTCGCTGACCCGATCGAGGCCGGCGCGATCGGGGAGACGTTCAGGCCGTCCAGGAAGGAGCCGTTGTACATTGGCTCGGTCAAGTTCAACATCGGACACCTGGAGGACGCCACTGGTCTTGCGGGCTTGATCAAGATCGTGCTGGCGCTGGAGAAGGGCGTCATCCCTCCCAACGCCGATTTCGAGAAGGTGAACCCGGCCCTGGATCTCGATGGCTTGAAGCTGAGGATCCCCACCAAGGCGGTGCCGTGACCTGCCGAGGGTCTGAGGCGGGCGTCGGACAGCTCCTTTGGCTACGGTGGCTCGAACGCGCACGCCACCCTGGATGATGCGTACAACTTTCTTAAGGCGAGGGGGTTGGACGGCATTCACAACGCGGTTGACAATTGCCGGGAGCACCACCATCTCGGGAACGGTCACTTCAATGGGAATGGCCATGCCAACGGCAACGTCACGCCAACGGCCACTCCAATGAGTCCTGGGCCATCATCCCCTTCTCCGCCCAGGATGAAGACGGCCCTACGCGCCAAACCCAAGCCCTCCCGGCCCACCTCTCCTCCGATATCATCACCACCGCCGACGACGACAAGACCTTCCTCCGAGGCCTCTGCCACACCCTCTTCGTGCGCCGCTCCGTGCTCAAATGGCCCTCCGCCGCAGTCGTCAGTTCCGTTACCGACGCCTCCGCTAACCTCATCTCCGCCGCCTCCAAGGCCCTCTTCACCCTCCCCTCCAAGACCCCCGTGCTCAGCTACGTCTTCACCGGCCAAGGCGCCTAGTACGCCAAGATGGGCCTGGGCCTGTACGAGCACTACCCCGTCTTCCGCTCGTCCATCGAGCAGTGTGACGTCTTCCTGTTCAAGGAACTGGGCTGCCCCTGGTCCGTGGTCGAGGAGCTGGAGCGCGACGCAGACTCCTCCTCCAACATCAACCTGCCGCTCTACTCGCAGCCCCTGTGCACCGACATCCAGGTCGCGCTGGTCGACCTGCTCAAGTCCTGGGACCTGGCCCCCGCGTCCGTCATCGGCCACTTCTCCGGTGAGATTGCAGCCGCGTACTCGGCCGGCGCCATCACGCGCGACTCGGCCTGGCGCATCGCCTACCAGCGCGGGGTTGTTTCCGAGAATCTGGTCGTCGCCTCGACCGCCGCGCCCAGAACCATGATGTCAGTGGGCCTGGGCGAGGAGGACGTCGCCGCGTACCTGGAGGGCACCGACGTAACGGTGGCCTGCGTTTAACTCCCCCATCAACGTCACAGTATCGGGCCCCGCCAAGTCCATCGAGGAGCTGTACGCGCGCCTCTCTTCCCACTTGCGACTCAATCGTTGCTTTTTCCGTCAGCTGGAACGCGACGGGGAAGGTTGTTTTGACATGCCGTTTCCAGGGAGTGGCCCGCTTCCAAAGTCCACCCATTTACAAGACAACGAACATCGAGTACTTGGTAGACTGGAACAACAGCCCCAACACTGGCGAACAATACCTCTCTACTGAGGAAAGTCGAGTGTTCGTCCTCGTTATGGATTGAGTGTCTCTGACACTATTTATCAGGTCCTTAGCAAGGACGTCACATCAAAGGCGATTGTCGACTGTGAGCTTCCGCCAGCGTTTCCCCTGGCTTCATCGACGAACCTACCTGTGGCCTCTTTGGTCTTTTCGGTCTTCACCTTTATGCTCTTGCTCAAATCCATCCGAGAGCATCAGGATCGGTCGATGATAGCGCACCGGCTACTTGGACGAGGCGAGACAGCTCATTGCCACAGCCGTCAAGCCCACGTGTCAAGCCCACACGTCAAGCTTCCCGACTCGCCAGCGAGCTCGGCGCTCCGTTGGACGAGATGAAGGATCACAAAAACGAGCACCTGCTTCTCGAGCTTGCCAATGCCACATTTGGCACCCTGAACAACAGTAACCGCAGTACTGTCCCCATGCTCGATGGATCAATTGTGACTGAGGTGGCGAAGCCCAAGCTCAAGGTCCCGGCAACCAGAAGAGCCAGAGCCACCAGATCAACGACCCCCCCGCCTCGGAACATCCAGACCCACGAGAAGGGCGGCAGCTCCAAAGACCAAAGCTGCTGCGCCATCCATCCCAGGACGAGGTGGTAGCCACTAGTAATATGGCATCTGACTTGAAGGCATCTATGCTGTTGTACAAGGCGCTCGTTCGCGTTGGTCAAGGGGACTGGGTCTACGCCGAAGCTCTCACTTCCGTTGACTTTCATGCTGCTTGTCGGAGGAATTGATGCAGTCGGGGTCGCGACTGTTGACAAGGTACCCGGCGACTGGACGGGGGAGCTTTCTGTGTTAATGATTGGGGCTGGTGATGACTCCATGGCCCAAGCTGAGAGACGGTGGACCAGTGCATGTTGACGTAAAAAGAGAGAATATGTAATAATTAAGCGGTGTTTTCGCCTCTTTTAGCATTATTCATTTGCGTAACTTTTCTCGTGGTATTTGACCCCCAAGGGGATAATCTCGCGCATCTACTTTGGGCCATAATCCCACCAAACTCGGCTGAAGTGTGTCCTCATGGGATTTCTGTCAAGACACGCGCGCGTCTCTGCGGGACTTTTGACGTCGGCGAGTGTCGACGTGGGGCGGGGTACATACAGCATGGTGAGCCCACAGGCCTCCACAGGGCCTGAGCGCACGGGCCATATGGTACTTTCCAGCGCCAAAAGCCGGTGTACATGGCTTCTAGGTAACCGGGTAAGCTTACGTCAGGAAAAGCCATTTGACAAAAACATGGCCCATTAAATCCCTTGATGGAGGAGTGGTGGTGGCATCTTGTACGCCTTCATCGTGGCGACAGCAAATGCATTTCTTCCCGCAAGAACATATGTCAAGGGCAGAAATTTCATATCAATGTCATTTGTAAGAAAGACGGCAGGGAATAAATTACTGATACGCAATCGGCAAGCTGGTGGTGGTGGCTAGATGAGGAGAAGGGGGGGGAAGGGGGGGGGGTGCACCATGTTGAAACTTGTGCTGTTGTGTTATCCTCCGGAGGTGCTGTTGTGGTGTGTTATCGTTATCGGTGATGGATACAGAGGCTGTCGCTGGACGCGGTGGTACTTTTCAGTGCCAAAAGTACCATGTAATACTTTTTTACTACCTAGGTACTCTGCAGCCTGACGCCAAGCACCGCCACCACCTAATGGTTTTGTTTACTTTGCGTCCAGACACGAGACACCCATCCATTACCATGTCTTCTCCATCCATGTGTATCCCGACCTTCAACAACGCCCTCTCGCCACCAGAAAAAAAACTTCAACGCAGACCGCAGCAGCATCAGGCATCAATAATTCCCTCGTCTGTTCTCTGAACCTTGGCCATGGCCCGGACTGTGGCGGCCACCCTCGGTGCGATGTTGGCTTCAAAGAGCCTGACGAGATCCTTCTTGGTTCTGGCTGTGGCATAGGCGACCTCGTGGGTTGCCAAGACATTTCGCAGCTTCGGCACCGTGAGGGAGGCGGGGTTGAAGTCCGGCTGCAGGTAGGATACGTCGTCGGTCTGGTTGGGTATGTTGGGGAGAGGCCTGTCGGTTGCGGGCTCACCCCGGCCAACGGTGTCAGCGACAGCATCATCCATGGGTTGACCATGGTCAGCCGAGAGCCTCGAGAGCTGCGTGGTGACAGCAGCAGCCAAGTCGACATCGGGGGCTTCCCTCATCTTAAGATGGTCTTCTTTCGCGAGACGGAGAAGCTGTGCCTTGCGCGCTTTGGCTGGTACGCAGAGGGAGGACGACTGCAGGTGTTGCCGAAGCTGGTCGACGGTCATCGTATCAAGGTCTTTAATTATAACTGGCTGGGTTACTCGGGGTGGGGTTTCTGATTGTCCTTGCATAGAGGCCTGATGTAGATGGACGCCGTGATGGGATGTTGAAGGTTTGGCTGTGGTAGCTGGCTCGATGGGACTGTGTGCCTGATGGAAGGATGCTCGAAATGTCGCTCGAATTGAACTCGGTCCGTTGACGCACTGTGGGTGTTCTGGTAGCACAAGTCTGGTCAGCGAAGGTGGTAGTGGAGGAGGGGGATGAGTGCATGCATCAAGCGAGACCTGAGCCAGTGGCACTCGGATGAGGAATGCAAGAGGTTGTCAGAGACACGGTTGTGAAGCGGTGCAAGCCAAAAAAAGACTTGTAGTAAATTGAACATTATCATCATGTGCAAAGATGAAGTTGAGCCGGTGCCTGAGGTCATATGTATGTACCCAGGTACCTCAGGAACCCGAGGCATCATACTCACCTACCTTAGGTAGGTAGGGACCTACCAGTTCTCGCAGTTCCATGCCTCTCAGGGATTCCCGATTGTCTTCTTAGTGGAAGCTTCCTTTGCAGATACGCACGAACAAACACACAATCCACAAACAAAGTTCAAGTCTGGTTCTCAGTAAACACCTTCGCTCCCCTTGGCCACTTCAAAGATTGATACTGCTTCCTGACCTCCTCGTGTGCACAGCCTTTGCTCCCTCCCAAGGAAAGAAGAAAACAAAAGGAACAAACATCCGCCGTTCGAACAGTAACTTGAATCAATCCGAAATCGACGTCCCAAACCTCGACCCGAACAATCATGGCGAACACAACAGACGCCTACTAACTACTATAAGTCCCTACTATAGTCTCTACTAGACTCTTATGTAGACGCACAGCTACCTTCCTTTAAGTCTAACCCTGAGATAATTGTACTTATATCTATCTCAGATTCTATAATATAGTATTAGGTACCTAAATAAGGCATAAGAACTTATAAGTATAGCTATTAAACCCTTACTCTAAGCTTTTTAGCTTACCTACTTACTTAGTGTCTTATTAGTAGCTGTAAAGGATTATAGAAAACAAGCACCTAGGTGCTTCTTAAGCTAGCTAAGGCTACGCTTAGTAAACTAGATAATAGGAACTATAGTACTATTACTAGTGTTAGTGTTATATATAAGGTAAACTACTTTACCTATACTCTAAGAATAATTACTAATAACTATTACGTTAGTATTTCTTACTAGGATATAGAGAGTTACTAGAAGTATAAAATATTAGACTATAGCCTAGCTTATATACCTAAGAGTAGTTAACTTATTTAATTACTATATTATAACCTAATAAGTTACTAGTAATATTACCTTACTACATAAGGGATATATAGGTAGTAATAAGCCTTTATATATTAGTAAGGAAAATAACTCCCTTAGAATAAAAGAACTATAGTATTAGTTATATAACTAAATAAGTAAGATAAGAGATAAGAAGTAAGCGCTTAGTAGATGCTAAAATAAGCACTTATTCTACTTATAAATAAGTGCTTATTATAAAGGTAAAATAAGTACTTATCTAGTAAAAGAAAAAAGGTACTAGGACTTACATATAGGATAAACTTAAATATACTTAAAGATAGACTTCTATAGCTCTTTAGTAATTAACTTATAATATATTATTTAAATACTTTTTAGTATTTAACTATAGTAATTTATTAATTAAAAGCTATATAAGTTATCTTTATAAGTTTTAACTATATAACTAATTACTAAGTAATTAGTAGACTAGTAAGCTAATAATACTATTACTAAGTATAAACTTTAGTTATACTATTAGTAAAAACCTTACTATTAAATTACTAACTATAATACTTTAATCACTTTTATTAAGTAAGTTAACCTTAATATTTATCTAGTAGTACTATATAATATTTATATTAAATACCTATATATTATCTAAAAAAAAACACCTTAACTAGCTTAAGTAGCTAGAACTTAGCCTAAAAGCTAGTATTAACTAAAGATAGTATTAACTAAAGATAGTATTATAGTTAACTTAACTTTACTTAGTATTTATAAGGGGTTAGTACTACCTTCCAACAGGTGTATAGTAACTTAATATAATTAATCTAGACTAAGGAGGGAAGGTTATTTACAGTAGTATATATATTATACGCATAAGGTTAAATAAGAGGCTGCACCCACCTCCTAATATCCTGCCGCTAATAAGCTACATTTCCACGGGCCACCACCGACACATATCCACACTCTCCGATAACCAGTAAGGGAAGGGGCAAATGCTGGCATAAACCGTTTTCCGCCAGAGCCACTAGCAAAGTCAGTTTAACTCAATACTTTGAGTTCTAGCTAACTAGAGGCTATAGATTTACTTAGACCTACGGGCGGCCTCGAGGCTAGGAAAAGTCTGCCTGATAAGTGGGCTATCGTACCGCATGTGATCCGCGTTGACTTACTTGATAGGGCGGTTGTAAGTGATATCTATCGCGGGCAGTAGTTGCGAATAGCTTCAATTGACGGCGACGCGTGGGTGGGTGGATACGCTAGCCATTAGGTGTAGACGTGCCCACCAGAGATTTGGTGGGCTGGCCAGCGAAAGTCCGGGACCGGAGTCTGGGTAGGAGCCCAGCCACATTTGGCGGCAGGATATTGGGAGGTGGGTGCAGCCTACCGTCGCCCCAGATAAGACGATGTGGTCGACTGACCTGGCTTAAAACCTGGTCTGGCAAGGCACGGCCCGACCCCTGCAGCACCTCCCTTCTTTTGCTTCCTCTCTCGCGGATGCAAGCGACTACTCTGTAGAGAGGGATTCATTTGCTTTTGCATCATGATCCCGCAGGTCAGGACTAGACAGATGACGTTCCACTACCGGTGTTGCTTATCGTTGGGCGCGTGAGGTTAGTTAAGCTACTGCTGCTATAGTGCCTACCTAGCCTGGCCCATTTTGACTTGGGCAGGTTTGGGACAAAACCGCCCGATTTTTTGGGCGACTTTTGCCACACACATACATCTATCTGTAGAAGGGGATTCAGTATGCGGTCTATTAGTAGGCTTGCTGTTAGTAGATGACACGGGCGGGGATCTTATTCAAAGTGTCAAAGGATTATGTCACCTTATCTACGACCCACCCGTTTACGGGCGTATAGCTGCGAGTGCGCTTGCGCCCGGTCCTGCACAAGCGCAAATCGAGACAACTAAAGAGGCGGACGTATCCTAGTCCGAGGGGCGGGTGTGCGCTCTCGTTGTTTCCTCTTCGTCCTCCTCTCGTTATCTCTCATGCGAGCCTTGACGGTACGCGATCTTGGCACGCTGGCGACGACGACGCGGATGCACCTGGCCAGGACTGGGGTAGCGGTTATCAGGCCAGAGTTTCGCCCCGCAAAGTGGGGGCCTTATAACCGCTACCCCAGGCCTGCCTGCCAGGCTGCAGTGTACGGCCGCAGCACTGCGGGCCGACGCCTGACCACCACCCGTCGGGGGAGATAACGAGAGAGGCAAACAAAAAGGAAAGAGGAGGGAACCTGAGAGGAATTCGTATCAGTGGCTAGGCCATGCGTGCGAGGTATAAGTATCTAGATCGACCACGCCGCTGGGGATGAGGGACGATGGAGGAAGCGCGAGCAGGCGACCCAAGAAAGGCCCACTCGGCATCAGCAGCGTAATCATTCTCACGCATCGTTATTACCTTGTGCTGCTGGCGACAAGGGAATCCTGCACACCCTACCTTTCCTTACGTAATCTACCACCCCCCGTTCGCGTTCTAGCACTGGTAGCGAATCGCCAGATCCTAGCTAGCCTGACGACATGCTCCCCCCTTTCGACCACACCAACCATATCACCGACTTTGGCTTCGGCCCCGGGGATCCCGCGCACGGCGATACCGGCCCGTGGCCACAGGACCCAATCGCCAGGCTACGGCAATATGCTAGCTCGGCAGAGGCCTGGGAGGCGACGCATCCCTCTCACCGCGGCTGCTTCATCGGCCACGCCTGTCAAGTAACGGGGGAGGCGTCCTGCCCCCGCGCCAACTACCTCACCCAGTTCCACCATGCCTATGGGACGTGCTGCCAATGGAGCCCGGGCCATATCTACTGCGGCGGTCCGACCTCGGCAGCGGAGAGGCACTTGTTCCCTAGCTGTGCCGACTGCGGCGTCCTCGTTGAGATCTGGGACCTCATCCTCATCAACCGCCGGCTTCTGGTGGACGAGAAGTAGGTGCAAACGCCGGAGGACTACAAGCTGGTACAGGATAGTCTTCGCGGCTACATCAGGGCTTACCGAATGCGTAGGGCTACGCACGCCGCGGCGGTACGCGCTAGGGCTGACGATGCGTTTGAGGCGCAGCTTAGGTGTGTGGAGGAGGGCATCGAGACGCCTACGCGCACGGCGCTGATGGGCAAGGTTGCTACGCTTGTTATGGGCGCTCTGACACCGTCTTGTTGGTGGACGCGATAGGGGCCCCTATTGTGGCCATGGAAATGGGCTCATTTTTGGATACTACATAACCGTTGTGTGCTGAAATAGCGCGACTGAAAATGTAGACGTCATCTAAGCAAGCCCTCCAGCAGCGGCAAAGGCAGCTTAAGCTCAAAGTGTGGGCTACGCACAGGGCTTTGTGGGAAAGCTACTGGATGCTGCTGACGTTGTATATACCTTGTTTGAGGGACTAATAGATAAAGTCCTCCCTCTCTGTCTTGGGTGCTTCTGAAGGTGAAGGTAGAACATGCCATGTTTCTTGCTAGACGACGGCTGCGTCTGCAATATCTCATGCTGCTATGGCTTGAGGCTTCAGTCTGTGATAACGGAGTATGCTTGTATCCTCCTGAAAATCCAGCTTCATGCCCTCTAATCCACACCTAGGCCACGCCGCACCAATCGATGGCCCGCGCAGCCTATGCCGCCTCTTCCTATTCCTAGGCCTCGCTTAGACTTGATGGCCTCCATCCTCAAGCACCTCTTGCGCCGCCCTAACAAATCTAGCAAGCTTCGGGTCTACGGGTTCGGATCTGGCGTCGCCGGCGGCAGCAGCAGAAGCAAGGGGCGGAATGCCGCGGAAGCTGGCATCGGCCGCGGCGACAGCGGCACAGAGGGAAACGAGCAGCTTGCGCCGCTTGGCTGCCTTTTTTGCGTCGGCTTCGGTCTTTAGTAATGCGGCTGCGACCTTTGCTAGGGCGGACGTGGCGTTTCTTATGTCGGTTTGGGATGGTGCCATACCAACGTCCTGCTCGTCATGGTCGTCTGGGTGACTTTTGACGTCGTGTTTGGCAACCGAATAATCTAGGACGGCTTTTAGAACAGGCGAGGCCGGGTGGTTTTGAGGCATATCAACGTTAGTCGTGGTAATACCGCGTAGGCCAACTATAGCTGGTAAGTACAAGAAAACATGGAAATGGTGTTGCGGCATGATCGTACCTTGAAGCGCCTGTGGCTGTTGGCGACGTGGAAGTCGAGTTTACGCGGCCACGGCTGGGGGTAGGGTCTAACGTGTAGACGGCTTCGCAGACGTACGTGGGAGCGTGACACCAAGTGCGGGGACTGGCACCTTGGTCCGTTGTGTAGGTAGGCAGCTTTGTTGTTTTTTTGTCGGGTCAGAAGGGGCAGTGTAGCGTTTCAAGTTTGAATTTGGTAGATGAAAAAGAAGTCATCACAAGTTCTCGGCTTGCTTGGCGAATGGGTGTTGAGGGGAGGCAATTGACTGACTCTGCGATGGATGATGGATGGCTGGTTTGGTTTGGTTTCTGTTGGTTTGGCTGGAGGAGGAAAGTCGAACAAGTGAGCAAAACAGAATCTCATCTTATCGTCTGATTACGTCATTTCTGGACCGATAAGCCATATACATTTATTTGCATCCGACCTGTAGTTGGTGACTCCTGGCTTTGGAAACCTCTGCCTTGTGATGCCCCCCCGGTGGTACCTATGCATCCAGGCACCTACCTACGTACCCATGCGTACCTAGGTACCTAGCTTGGTAGGTAGGTAGGTAGGTAGGTAGGTAGGTAGGGAGGGAGGGAGGGAGGGGATTATGTGCAAATGTACAAGTATGCAAAGCAGCAAGCTTTCCACCGCTTCAAGAGACTAAACAAGTGTGCCTGACCCCAAAGAAGCTGCTCCCTCTCTGTTGCGTTTGCCTTGGGCGTCGTAATGGTTCTGGTTGGCCGGTATTCATGTAATGACAATGGTGTATCTGCATTTGCCTCTCTTCACGTAATGGGCCATGAACGACTCCTGCCCGCCCATTCATTCAGTCAATTGCATCGGCCATGCGGGCATCCCGGCCGGATTGCGACGAAAAGTTTGTCATTCCAGAGTAATAATACCATCTCGAACACAAACACTGGAACGAAGCTTACTAGCCACCACAGCATCCTATGATGGCCTTGATATTCATCCGAGATAGAAATTAACGTCTTGCTTACTTACTTAAGTAATTAAGTTAGAAGCCTTGCATGTCTACCGGTATTCTTACGTAAGCCCCGGCTTGTCCATCTTTTGGCGTCTCTCGATCCGATGCGACGCGATGCATCTCACCCACAATCCGTCATGTAAGCCGATGCGCCGACAACCCCAAAATGCAACAACGATAAAATCTGAACCTGACTGACACAATGATTCCATCTGCTACGCTTGCGCGCTGCAACGGGCTTTTGCACCTTGACAATGTATGTATACTAACGAGATGGATGCTGCATGCGAAAGTCCTGGTGGAGTGCTTAGGCATCTAGGTACTTCGGTCTACCAGCACCTCCACAACAGCACCTCCATGACAGCAGAACAGCGCAACAGAACCTACAAAACATAGCTACCAAGACTCACACCCTTAGGACATAGTACAACATTTGGCTCCTGAATGCTGGTGGCACATACAGTGTCAAGACATGGTAAGAGAACATGACACATCACAGAGGCATTAATAGTGATTTAGCAGAGCCATGACAGCAGGATACCTCAGTCACCGCGCGCCTCAACAGAAGCGCCCCAATTCTTATTAGTGATTAAAATGAAAAGAGGAAGAAGAAGAAGAAGAAGAAGAAGAAGTAATAGTAGTAGAAGAAGTAGAAGAAGAAGAAAAAAATCACTCTTTCTGGTTGCCTTTGAAAGTCGACACCGCCGAAACAACAATCTCGGCCGAAGCCCGCATCCCCTTGCAGATGGTTGGAAAAATACCACGCTTCTTGGGCTTGGGGAGGGCAAGGATGGCCTGGGCCATGCGGAGCCAGACCTCCATGTCGTCGTCATCGTCGTCGCCGCCTTCGTCTTCGTCAGACCACTGCTGTTGCCGCTGCTTGTGCTGGTGCTGGTGCTGATACTGCTGCTGCTGCTGCTGCTGCTGCTGCTGGTGGTACTGCTGCGGTGTCTCCTAGACAACCGAAGACGAAAAGCCCGCAGAGGCCGATAGTGGTGGTGGTGTTGGTGGGGTCGATGGCCGGCCGTAGAGCTCGTCCGAGGTGGACTCGCGCGACGGGCTCTGGGCCTCTTCCAAATCGAGCTGCCGGCCGCCGAGGTCGGGGTTAGGGTCACGGCCGGTCTCCGGTTCGGGAGAGGCGGCGGCGGTCTCGGAGGCGCGGGCGGGGGCGAGAATGGGGGAGCTCGGCGCCGGGGGTCCGAGGCAGGGGCGCTTGGACGCGCGGGGGGGTTGGTAGGCGGCGTCGTCGTCGGGAAGGGCCCGGCGCTTCTTCGCGGGGCAGGGTGGCGGGGGCATGAGCTCAGCAGCGGGGGCCGGGGCCGGGGCCGGGGCCGGGGCCGGCGTGGGAGTCCGCGAGCCTACGGGCGTCGCGCGGCGGCTAGCAGAGCCGGGATCCTCACCAGGACGGAGATCTATAACAGTGGACGGACGCCTGTTAGCTACAAGACTCTACACATATAATGACACAAGAGTTACGTAAGGCTTTTGGGTGCGTGTGGATTACAAAAGGAACGGGATATAATAGGTGTATGTGTAGTAACAAGTGGGAAAGACTAATAAGTAAGCAAGCACTTACTCCGAAAAGCTACCTCAACGTCCACCGGCAGCAGCTCAGGCGGCTCGGTGGGGTCGGCCAGGAAGATGCGGTCGAGGGCGGCGGCGTTGACGGCAGCAAGGACGGCGTGGTGGTCGCGGCGCTTGGCGGGGTCCCTGGCCCTGAGTAAGGAGTTGAGGTTCTTGACGGCGTTCCAGGAGGAGAGGACGGCCGAGCCAAGCAAAAAGAAGAGCATCTCGTCCTGGCGCTCTCCCATATTAGCTAGGAGGGAGGCGAAGCGGCGACGGGCCTCTGGCGGCGAGCGGCGCTCGTTGGCGGCTTCTTGATGGAACACAACCTTGGCGGCGGTCTCGACCTCGTCCTGGGAGAGCTGGGACTTGAGGAAGAAGGGCCAAATGTAGGTGTCAGGGTTGGCCTGGTCGGCGCGGGCGCGGGCGTGGGCGTGGGCGCGCACGTGTCCCCACCAGTTACGGCGGAGGGTGTTGTAGACGCCGCGGACGTCGTGGGGTCCAATGGGGGCGTTGGAGTATATAGAGGCGATTTGCCGCAGCTGGGAGAGTAGCTCCTTGACGTCGGGCTCGGCCTCGACGCGCTGGCGGGAAGACATTGCGTGTGTGCGGGCGGGCGGGCGGGAAAGCTGGACAGACAGACAGACAGACAGACAGACAGACAGACAGACAGACAGACAGACAGACACGGAAGAGCTTTGAACACGGCAAAAATGAAGAAGAAAAAGACGGAAAAGCCGACGACGGTCAACAAACTACGGCTCGCGAGAGGAAGAAGAAGAAGACGAGTTGATGCACGTCAAGGGCAGGTATACTACACTAATATGCATAACGCAACTCAGGGTTGGCCGCACCTTCGTGTGCACCTTCGTGTGCACCCCGGGGCTGGGCCTAAGGAGGTGCAGCCGGCACTGCTATCATGCACGGCATACTTTGGGGCAGGAGGAGGCGGACGCGAGAGACTGGGCCTGGCGATAGTTGAACTTGGTCCCAATATTTCTTTCCGTGGCAATGAGTGATGGTCGACGGATGGCTGAATCAGTCACGGCAGGTCATCTGGTGCAGACGACAAGTCGCACGACATGCAAAAACAAGATGCGGACATGGCCATGTAAATCACATGAAGCGTGGTGCCAATAGATGATGTGAAGGAGACGTGCGGCATAATTAATACGCAGGCATAGATGGATATGCGTATATATGAATGGAATGGCGTGATAGTGCAAATGAATAATAGGTTACTAGCACCTCGATGGCTTCGTCCATTGGCATGCAGTTATGAAGTGAAGGTATAGGTCGAGATGGATCTTTTGTACATGATGCCTTTGAAAGGTGCGAGGGTGAGAGGTGAGGGTGCGTGTGTGGGTGCAGCACCCCGATCGAGGTGCGGCTGACATAATCTCACCGAGGTAGACACCCCAGCCAGATTAGGTGGGGAGGTACCTACCTACATGTCTCGCTGGTTGTTGTAAGGCTGGTGCGCCTGGCTGTTCGTGTGCCGTTGCCGCTGGGCGAGGGCTGAAAGACGAGCGCTGAGTGCAGTCGCAGCAACCGGAGGGTTGAGACGTAGAGTAGTTGTGGCAATTCCTGAAACTCCTCCACGGCACGGTGCCTCTCCCCGAAATAGAGGTAAAGGCCGAGATCGGAGAGCGCGGGGAAAAGGCCTATATGCCTAGCCAGCTTCGCCGACCAGTTGTTAATGGCTTCTGCGGGGCCGAGGTCGTCGGCGTTGAAAAGCGTTCTGATCAGCATGGACGCGTAGCTTATTCTCTCCGGCCGCGGCTTGGGCATGATCAGGCTTGGGAGTGGGCCCATCTGTTGACCGAGCCGGAAGGCCCCTAGGAGCCGCATGGTGTCCCATTCGCCGATCCTTTGACCGTGCGAGGGGTGGAAAAAGGCATCGATTAGAAGGATTGGATAAATATTCTCTCGAAAGGACTTCACCTGGCCGTACCATCCCATTCTGTAGTCTCGCGGTACACGTCCCCATTCGCGGATGCCTTCAGGAAAGGGGGGATGGGGAGGCCTGACATCTGAGAATACGCTGGGGACCAACCCGTATTTTTATTTAGAGGTAGATATCAAGCAACCTTGATTCTTGCTAGCGACGATAGCTCTCTGGCGAAACGGCGTGCTTAAGACAGAGCTCAACGGCCTTGACGGCCTTGCTTAGGGCGTGGTGATGATAGCCATGCGGTTGGACGGGCTTTGCTCCTTGTCGTGTGTTACGACCCGACAAAGTACAGGCAGCCAAGGGCCCTACTTAACCCTAGAGATGTAGGCAGTACAACATCTTGTAGCTAATAGAAGGATAACTCCCTATAGAACAGAAGAGCTATAGTATAAATTATATAATAATGAAAAATCAAAGTACTAATAAGATCTTAGTATAAGTACTTAAAAGATTAATATATAAGTACTTAGTATAACTACTTATAAGTACTTAAGAAGTATATAAAAAAGTACTTAGCTAAGGTAGTAATAACTTATATATAAAATAAACTTAAATATACTTAATAATACACTTTTATAGCTTTTTAGTAATAAACTTATAATATATTTTTTAAATACTTTTTAGTATTTAATATTAGTAATTTATTAATAAGTAGCTATATAAGCTACCTTTATAACTTTAAACTATATAACTATTAAATATAGTAAAAGTATATGAGGAATAATTAGTAAATATATAGTTACTCTTTAGTAAATAGTTAAGAAATAGGCAGTGAATTTACCTTATATTAATAATAATTTAATAAATTAGATAAATAGAATTAGTCTAGGATTTCCTAACTAAGAAATAGAAGGATTTCCTTGTCTCTAGTAAATTTTACTAAAAAAACTAATATAATGATAGTAACTAATTAATAACTATAATCTCTATAGTTTAAGAATTAAAAGTCTAATATAAATATCTATAATAACTAATATACTAATATACTAATTAATAACTATAATCTCTATAGTTTAAGAATTAAAAGTCTAATATAAATATCTATAATAACTAATATACTAATATACTAATTAAATACTATTATAATAGCTAATAAGAATAATAGTAAGAAGGTAATAGTTTTATAAATATATAATAACTAGTCTATATAGCTTAATACTATCTAAGTAAAAGTAGAGTATTATAACCTCTAGGACTTTATTAACCTAGATATAATAGTAGTAGACTACCTAGCTCTTAATATATACCTAAAAAAACTAATAAAGCTACTTGTAATATAGTATCTATATATATTAACTATAGTAAAGCTTATTACTTACTAAGAAATTACTATAACTATAGTAATTACTAGAATATCTTTATAAGTAATAGTATAGCTTTATAAAGTAAAAAAAGAGGCTATAGTAACTATACCTAATAGGCTTACTTATAAGACTAAATATATAGTTACTATAGAGAATTTAAGCTTATATAACCTTATATATTTTAATAACTAAATAAGCTATTATTATAAAGAAATATAGAAGTATACTACTTACTAAAAGAACACTAAAGATATTACTAATATAGTTAAATCTACTATATAAGTTAACTTTTAAGAAAAGTACTATAAGTCTACTAAATTACTAGCTAAATAGCTTAATAAGCTAAACACTATAGTAGGCGTAAGTAAAAAAGAATATATAAAATATACTTATAATAATTATAGTAAAATATTAATAAAAGCCTAGTAAAAGGCCTTAACTACTAGAAAAGATCTTACTATATAGCTTAATAAATAAAATATAGCCTATAGTAAATTAGTATAAGTTAATTTACTTAACTACTAATAACTAGTAATCTAGTTTTATAACCTTATTATTATATTATAAAGTAGTATAATTAGCTTATAGCTTAATATATATAGTAACTAGTAAAATAAAAAAAAATTAAAATAAGATAAACTAGTAGTTACTATATAAGATAGTACTTAAAAAAGTTAAATCCTTTACTAATAACTTACTATATTATAGCTAAGTAGGCTAATATATATATATAGTAAGTAAATAATTATAGTAAGTAGACTAGTTCCTTATTATACCTTAAAAGGTACTTTTTTAGCTATTTTTTTAAAAATCTAAATCCTAACTAAAATAGATATAACTTTTTATATAAATACTAATAAAAGTTATAAAGTAAAAAAAAATACTTAAGAAATTATTATCTTACTTAAACTATATACTTTAACCTTACCTCTTATTAAGAGGAAGTAATAAGAAATAATAAGAAGAAGAAGGGTTAAGGTAAGATAATAATTTCTAGGGTATTTTCTCTTAGTTTTTAACCTTTATTAGTATTAATATTTAAAGTTACACCTATTTTAGTTAAGATTTAGATTTTTAAAAAATAGCTAAAAAAGTACTTTTTAAGGTATAATAAGGAACTAGTCTACTTATTATAATTATCTACTTACTATATATATATATTATAGTATACTTAGCCTTTTAGAAAATAATAATAATAATAATTAACTATATAGTAAAGATATAGTAAAGAATAATAAAAAGTATTATTAATAATAAAGTATAAGTAAAAAGCTAAGGTACTTACTTAGTAGTAGTATAAATAATAATAAAATAAGATAAATAAATAAGTTAAAGATATAGTAAAAGTTAAAATAAAAAAGATAATAAAATATAATTAAATATAAGATAAATAAAGTAATAATAGTTAAAAAGTAACTATTACTAAAGTTACTAAGTAAAGTAAAGTTAATTCTTTTTTTCTTTAATATAAGTATATATAGAAATTATTATATAGTAAAGTTAACTTTTCTCTTAAAGAAAAAAGTAAATATATATAAAGATTATACTTTAAAAAAGAAGAAGAGAAAAAGTTAAAAAGTATAAAAGTTAAAGAAGTAAAGTTATATAGACCTTAACTACCCTCTTAATTAAAAAAGAAAAGTAAGCACTATAGCTATTACTTATAGTAACTTACTTTCTATAGTAATACTAAAAATAGCTAGTAGTTACTAGTAATAACTACTTTTTATAGGCTATAATAATAGTAAATATAAATAGTTATAAGTAGAAAAAACTTACTTTAAGTACTATTTACTTTACTTTTACTATATTAGAAATAGCCTTAATAAGTAGTTCTTATATAAACTATACTTTACTAGTTTTACTAGCTAAACCTTATTTATTTATAATCTTATATAGGCTATTACTTTATAAATAAAAAACTTTTACTTAAATAAGAACTTTTACTTAAAGAAAAAAAAGGTTAAAAGAAATTAAAAAAAAACTTAAGTATAAGTATAAGTATAAGTAGTTATACTAGGTTAAGTTAAAGATATTAGTTAATAAATTATAAGTAAAAAAAGACTTTTTAAAAAGTAATAAAGTTAATAAGTTAGTTAATAAGTTATATAATAAATATAGGTTTAAAAAGTTATTTACTAAATATTATAAGATTTTTAGTTACTAATAGTTATTAAGCTAAATAGTACTTTATTATCTTTAGTAAATTATAGTACTAAAAGAAATATTATAGTATATATATAGTAAGTAAATAATTATAGTAAGTAGACTAGTTCCTTATTATACTTTAAAAGGTACTTTTTTAACTATTTTTTAAAAATCTAAATTTTAACTAAAATAAGTATAACTTTAAATATTAATACTAATAAAGGTTAAAAACTAAAAGAATATACCTTAGAAATTATTATTATACTTTAACCTTTCTTCTTCTTATTATTTTTTATTACTTCCTCTTAATAAAAGGTAAAGTTAAAGTATAAAGTTTAAGTAAAATAATAAGTTCTTAAGTATTATTTTTACTTTATAACTCTTATTAGTATTTATATTAAAAGTTATATCTATTTTAGTTAGGATTTAGATTTTTAAAAAATAGCTAAAAAAGTACTCTTTAAGGTATAATAAGGAACTAATCTACTTACTATAATTGTCTACTTACTATATATATATATTAAGCCTCTTCTAAGATTTTTACTAATCTATAGTAGTAGTAACTATTAAGTTAACTACTAATTAATATTAGTATTATAGGCTAGTTAACTAGAGGTAGTAAATAGTATAAATTAACTATTAATATAAAAAAGGTATAATAAGTAATAAAGAAGAAGTTTAAAGTTAGTAGCTACTATAGATATTTATAGAGAAGTAAGTGAGTAAGCTACTAAGGTTAGTCATGTGACCTTGGATTAGCTCCACCCTCTGCCGGTGACAAATATCCTGATAACTACTGTTTTATAATCACCTTTATTTGCCTTTAGCGACAGACTTCAAAAGCAATCTATTATAGCGATAAACTAACCGCTGTTAACCTATTATAAACCTAGTAGTAATAACTATATACACCACGACTATGTCTACTACTTATATAATATCTACCTAAGGTAGATCTATGTCGGTAAGCACAGGAACTGCACTAGGCTATTAAGATAAGACGCTACAACACTAGGGATCTACAATGGCTTTTTAACTTATAAGAAGATTACAAACGTATACAGTGGGAGGAAACGACTTAGTTATCCGGATCTGAAGTCAGAAGGCTGGAAAAAAGACTTAGCTGTATGGTCTTCTGGCAGCTGCTGTTAGTCTAATTTTTCTACTGCCCTTTATCTCTTAGGTTACCATCACCTTGTCTTGTGAGCTTACAAATACTGACGGCTGATACAGCATGCCCGAGTTTTGCCTGCTGTTTCTTAAGCCAAAAAACTCCATTCTACAAACCGCTTGCCTTTTTTATCACTTCAATCAGGTTAATAACGTGATTCTTTTAATACTCGCCAACTATAATGGAAGCTCTCCTCCCATTCTTTTCTTCCTCCCGTCTTCCGCTGTCTATTCCCCTCTCTTTGTGTTCCTATTGTCTCGCACTCGTACAAAAGGCATCGTCCCGTCGCAGGCCTTGGGCACCAAGGCAAAGGATGGCATCTTGATCAAGGGGGCTAGCCCCACGACGGAACCGTAGCGGAGGTGCTGTTGAGGAGAGGTCTTAATAGGGGGGCGATATAGGCATGCGTGGCCGAAGGCGTTCCCGTTCTTGACCCGCTGACGGCGCTGAAAAGCGGCGGCGGGGGGCTTGGCTGGGTGAGCCACGGCGTCGGCGACCTTTCGGCTTCGCATTCCTTGCCTGCGATGCCAGTCGCTTTTTAAGGGCTTAACAGGCTTCAGGTGCTTTAGGGGGGTCTTCAACTACAACTAAGATAAAGCCACCCATCTGTTAGCCTGAACGTATACAAGGACCCCGGCGGCTGCGTGGGTACTAGAACCTCCCTGGGGACGTTAGTTCTTAGCTACAATGCTGGTGGTGTTACCTTTTACGGCGTAGTTGTCGGCAAGTAGTCAGAGGAGAGAGACGCAACTAGAGCTGACTAAAAGGGCAATGGTTCTGGTGTCTAAGCAACGCTAGGCATTGTCAGGATCCTGCTAGTTGCTGAGCGTGCGAATCCCGCTTAGAGGCTAGGCTAAAGATTCACAAAATGAAAAATGTTTGTCGAGTAGACGGCGCTTTAAGTAGGAGAGTAATAGTGGCACGGCAAGCCATGGTATCATACGTATAAGAGCGATGTCTTAGTAAATAGAGTACTACAGAGAAGAGTAAAAGACGTTTAGCACCTTTTCTTTCCATCAGAACCATACTCTGGACTTCCCAATGTACATAGGCACGCATCTCCCGCCCACACGTTGGCCTACTTACACTCCAGATAACCGGAGTTATTCCTCCGCTCTGCGCTCGGTGCCGCCAAGTTCTGAATTATGAAAAAGGTGGGTGGTCAGGTTGATGTTCTCTTGTGGCGAAATGGCTGCTGTGGTGCAAGGAACGACGGGCGGACGGGAACACGATGACAACGACGTTGTTATGGCTGTCAACGTCTGGCTGTATTTTCAGATGCATGCCATTAAGTTTGCCTCATCCTATTCGTGTTGATCAGATTTCAAGTACGTTACCGACATCCAGAGGGTTGCCTATTGGGACCCATTGAGATCAAGAGGAATAGAGAAGATGAATAACAAGGCTGCAAATGGACAAGAGTCGTTCCGGTCCGATACGGGCCGCGTAATGGTCCGGACACCCTGCCAGACCCTCTGGGTAATTACATGCTCTCTCTCTCCGTCTCTCTCTCTCCGTCTGTCACCCTCTGGCTCAATGGCATCTCTCTTTGCAATTCCACCAATCTTCTCTCCCGTTTTCCCCCCAACCATCTATCTATGCGTGCTGACCTTTAGCATGGGGATGATTAGCAACCGCAATGAGCAGCCTCAGCATCACCTGCGGCCTCCCCTTTGACCACTAGCACGATATCCTGATCACAAACGACTCCGACGACCAAGGCTTACTGCCTGTATCCACTGCGACTGGTCTCGAAAGTGGTAGTTCAACTCTTAGTAAGTCTTAACGATTGAGCAAGGATGGTTATGGCACCTCTGAGAACTCGGCGTCCTTCAACCCACCATCTCGTTCTTCGCTAGACTCTTCTACCACTAGTTTACGATGGACATCTTACTACTGCTCCATGAACCGACGCCACAGAGAACTTCTAAGCTGTCCTCTTAAAACCCTCTGGTGCTTGCAGTTAATTGTCTCCTACTAGCAATCCAACGCCGCCACGCTTTTCTTCCCGGATGAGAAGTTTAAGAAGTTCAAGAAGCGCATTACAGAATCAAGGGTCGGTCGCGTCGCGTCTGCTACCAATTTCACCCCAGTAGCACCAATGTGGTCATGGACGAGACCGTCATCCAATTCTGCTCCGCCAAATGCATGGCTAGATGCTTTTGTCGACACTCCTTCTTCTTTTTCACATGCCGGAGGCAATGCGTTTCCCTCAAACCTTTAAAAAGAGGTCGCGTGCCAGAAACCGCCCAAGGGACTTGGTGTGACACAAGGCAAGCGGGGAGATACACTCCGTTCCTGGCGATACATGGTCTGACCGTGAAGTAAGCGCTTTGCTTTAGCTTGGGCTGATGTTAATTCATGCTTGCTTTCCCTCTATACCTGCTTGATTTGGTGTTCTCTCCGCTGCCCGCTTCTTCTTTTCATCGCCGTCCGCCCTAATCAATGGCCTTCCAGAGCGCCGGTCGGTCCGAGTAATAAACGTCGAGAAGACACCTAGAATGTGTTATTGCCTGACGGCTGTTACTCTCAGACGCCAATTTCACGCGGCAGGGCGTCCTAGAGTCGGCGGTGCACGTCGAAAAGCGTGGTTGAAGGTAGGAAGCTCTTGCACCGCGCGACGGAGAACAGAATGTGTTGTCTAACCCACCCGGTGGAAGGATCAAGCGGCGTAGCCAGGTGCTCTGAGGCGTCGGATGGGGCCACGGGGGAGTTTAGATGTATACTAAAGCCGGGTTGGGTGACTATCGATCAGTTTTCAAGACCGAGGCGACCCTCCTCTAGTATATCCAACGGCTTGCCCGAAAACGCATCTTTTTCATCAACGGCTTTAGTGACCGATGGCATTCACTAAGCCAACCTCAGGTTCAGCCTAATCCTAAACGCGGTTTAGATACTAATGCTTGCTGGCATCCACTACATAAGCATTAAGCCTTGGCGCCTATATTACTACCATTGATTGCCGCTAACCGGCTGTCTCTTGTGAATGGGCAAGGCATGTTGGGATCCTACTACTAGACCTCTGTCATGGTCTGACTTGGGCTCGACAAGTCTCTTGCGGTAGCCACCTACCCACAGTAGTGAGGGTTGGTTGATTCTTATCTACCTATGTGCCTCTGAAGACTACCTGCTCTGACTTGACAACACTCGGAAAAGGCTATGGTGCATCCTCTCCCTTATGAAGCGGCGGCGGCATTAGTAACAGAAGTATTTGCTGTCCCGGCCATTTAGTCTACGCCCTCGGCTTTTACACCCTACCGTCCAGCAGCTGCTAGGCAAGCGTCACAAGTTTCAGTCCTAGAGTCCGCGGTTGGAAAACTGGCTCCATAATTCAGGCGGTGCCACGCGGCTACGGGCATTGCCCAAAGCCTCATCTTGGTACTTTCTGGGATCATTCCGCTTAGCTGACATCCCAGCCATCTTCGTACTCGGTGATGTTATTCGCCACGCTGCAAGCCATCCGCAGCCCGTTCTGTTGATTCTCGATCAGCACCATTCCAGTTCCTCCTAGAATCACTTTTTTCATCCGTATTTAGGTTACGTCTTATCCCCTCAAGTGTTAGCAAGCCTTGCAGGCCTTAGCGCAGCTCTAGTCTAGTAGGCTTTTGTTATCCTTAGTACTTCCTCTTAACTAGAGACCAAACGTTGCCTTAACTATCTTTACAACGTTCTGTCACTGAACTTCCCCGATCTATTTTTTGTTGCTGACCCTCTGCCTCTTGAGCGTCTCGTTCGTGGACCCCTAAATCGCAGCTTGGCATGCCTTACAGTTCATGCTGCCACCAGTCCGCAATATCAAGCGGAGTCGCCGACATGGCGTCCGCGCAAGAGCACTGCTGACCAAAATGGGAACGCAGGCATTGCCACTTTGAAAGTACATATGCGTCTTTCAGGATCCAGCAGCATTCAACTACAACCCTATATAGACTTGTTGGCGTAGCGTTAGTTCATTCTGTATTCGGTGTTACTAACTGCAGGCGGTCACAACGTAGCATTTAATCATGGTCGTAGGCTAAGATAAGATCACCAATTATTCAATTACTTAATCGGAACCAGCTCATCTGGGATGATTAAACCCTAGAATCTGTCAGCTGTATTAGAGGGAGGCAGTTAATTGTAAAGGGATATGTCTTAGACACTTTCTGGGACGGACGAAGAATGGTACCAGCAGCGTCTTGTGACGAGACAGACAAAGCATGGCGTGCGGCCTTAGGGCCAGCTCCCAGAAGCACGAGTCGGTCGCCCTCTAGAATACACCATGCAGATACTAAATGCAATTAAGGCGAACAGTGTTCTCTATGGCTAATAGAAGTGGTCTGGGATGACCATTACTACCAATGCGGTAAAAGGTGAGGTTTTTAGAAATCCAATCGAGTGTCAAAGCTACCGCCCGATCTTATAGGATCGTTCTTACTTGTGACGGTAGCAACACTTTGAGGAGACTAGGTTACTTCAAGTTTCAATACGAGGAGATTGATTGGAATTGGCTTCACTAGAAAAGATCGAGGACGATTTTTAGCATCTAAAGACACATCATTATGTGGATTTTAAATATCTCCCAACACAAGGCAGGGTTTGAAGAGCTTTAGACAAATAGTCCTAGAGAGTACACAAATAGAAAGTTATAAAGGGTCTAAGCCTGACATCTGCCACTTGGCCAAGTTATCATTAATGTTCGAGATTCCACGGCCAACAATTTCCACAGCCCCCGTTTGCCCAAAGTGAGACCCAAAGATCAATACTCCACCAGTGTGCAAGGGATGTTGCAGGCAACATAATTCCTAGTGGAGAGTCTGCAATAGCGGTAACATTGTCAACAAGAGAAGCGATGGCCCAATCGACACCACAGTCTATACTAATGGAACTGCATCGTATCCATCCAGCTTAAAATAGAAAGCCATCGTCAGAAGGTTTGCCAGTAGTTTCTTTTCTTTATCTTGCTGACGGGAATTCTGTGGGCCCTGGAGCCATATCAGTGTCAAGTTCCCGCTATGAAAGTTGGCAGATGGCGTTGGCCATGTTGATTCATGTCCTGAAGATGGCATCTAGCGTACGTAGTGGTGCTAGGCTGTCCCCTTGATATGTCTAGGTGGATATCGTGTAGACTATTCTGTGTGTATTGCTCATAAGCTGGGGAAAACGAGGCCTAGATATTTACGGACGACCGACTGCTGGCTATTTAGTTACAACTATATAACAGCAGGCTGTGAACTTAAAATCACATAGACCAGCACTATCCTGTCTTAGCTTGAAGTCAAACGGCGCTTTCCTCTCTAATGTAAATACTAGCATAACTACCGACTTATTTTAGATAGTATATATAACTACAATAAGATATATGACCGGGAATGTTCCCCAAGCTGACATTCCCTCTTCATCTTGAATTAGCGTGATTCTCTTCTCTCTCTGCCAGCTTTTAACAACTTCCGCCATACTCCCTAGTGAGACTGGTTTGGGAAACCAGGCCACGTTGGTTAAGATCAACAAGCTGAGGGGGCTGAACGTCGGCGCTATAATCTCGTTGCCCTAGGTATAAGATTTGTTCTCGAGAGTCTGATGGGGATCTCTTTCACTTGTGCTGCTGGTCTCTGTACTCGCTATGCGACCTAGACAACACATTGTCGTGAGCTTGAAAAGGGTATTGTTATCTTAACCAATCCTTGTCCGGACGAGGATGAGACACTCAAGGCCAAGCTTCTCCAGTTCAAGTGCCACTTATTGGGTGTTGATAGTAATAGTCTCTGAGAACCAGCGTCTTTAGAGAGGTTTATAACACCCTAATGATATTGAATTTTCTATACTGACATTGTTATAGGCCAAAATTGTTGTAGGCATCTGGATGGGTGTTGATAAGAAGGATGTTGGGCTTCCGGCCTTCAGTCAAGGTATCCTCAAGATTGAGACCAGTGGTCATGTTATTAGTTCTCTGTGGACCTTATGGCTCTCTACATGGCTTAATACCCCTTGAATAGCAACAACATCTCACTGTCATTGATGTTCCGGGTATTTTCTGTGTCTTTACACCAGGTAGGCTATAGCTAATTCACTGAGAGTGTGCACTTGCTGAGTGGCGAAATCCACAGGGCTTACTACGGAAAGCGACATTGTTCTTGCTGAGAATACGGTGAGGTTGTATAAAGAAAATTTACGAACTATGCAAGTAGTTAAAATTATTTTTGTGTAGTAGCATCCTTGCAGTTATTTCTTGGACTGTTTATATTACTACCTAGGAGACTCTTAAGTCTGCTGGTAGATTTAAAAGATCTATATATATATATAAAACTACTACTTTAAGCGTATCCACAAGGTCCTCCTTAACTGCCTGCCACTTCCTTTATAAAAGACGTGACTAAGCAACGTAATGCGGTGGCGGAAGCACACATGATGCTCTCTGATTGATTTACTACCCATTTGAACCTGGTATCGTTCTCAACGCGCCATGAACAAAAGCGAGGGTGGCTGGTAATTCGGATTTAGGCGGCGTGGGGCTCTTAGCTTGGTGTGTTCAGCGTGCGTTGTATCCCCGTAATGCGGATTGATTGGGTCTAAGGCGTTATGTTGTGGCAGATGCTACCGGCTTGGTTTGAACGTGGGCATTTGGGGTGTGGTCGGATATGAATTGGAGCACCCGGGCTGAAGGTGAAGGAACTTTTGGCACATTGGGGGCGGGCCCGGGCTAACGGGTGGTTCAAGGGTTGTCGGGACATGGAGCGGCAGGGATGACAGCCGCCCGGCTCTGGGATTCGCGGCAGATGGAGCCGGGAGTCTCTCGCTTAATAGCGACATGACGTTCCGCAAAATTCTGTGACGGGTATGTGAAGGAAGAAAAAGAGAGGGAGGGATGAGAGGAATGCGGAACTTGCTCTCTTCTTTTCTCCCCCCTTGGAAAAGAATATTTCTCTCCTAAGAATAGGGGCCAGCCAAATTGGGCGCTTCACGGAAGGGGAAGCAAACAAACAAGCACACCTAAAACAGAACAAGGTGCATATTAATATTAAGCACAAACACACTAGTATGAACACAGTCAGTTAATCAGCCAACTGTCCAACAACCAACATGGTTTAAGCGTACGTATGCATGCATGGCCAGGGGTCTGTTGTTAGATAAGGTTTACACAGGGAATGGATGCTAGCTGGGTTTGCTTACTTGGTACAGATATCCGTATATGGTCCG
Source organism: Colletotrichum navitas (assembly GCF_030913465.1). Classification (NCBI taxonomy): domain Eukaryota; kingdom Fungi; phylum Ascomycota; class Sordariomycetes; order Glomerellales; family Glomerellaceae; genus Colletotrichum; species Colletotrichum navitas. The sequence goes on along the minus strand of NW_026850637.1, from coordinate 116,512 downwards.
GATACTATACTAGGTACGGAAGTATGTAGTAGAGTGGAGGCCTTGACAAGGGTAGGTAATCGTGTGATGGAATTAGATAAGCCTAGCGCCGACGCATCGCGTACTTGACTGCTCATGACCATATCTGCCATACCGTGAAGATGTCAATCCTGCACGACGTTGGGTTTGTCTAGTCCACCTTTCTCCTCTTGGTCCCCACTGTTGGTATCAAGAGCGGATTCTCGACTGGCCAGCTGGTCCTCCTCTGCCGCTGCAGCCTGGACCGCAAATGCGGCATATCGGACAAGACCCTGCAAACGGTGCTCGAGAGGGTCGCGGGCGGAATGATTGGTGAAGGACGAAGGGCCGACGATTTGCAGGATATCGGCGCAAGCCTTCAAGAGGCGTGTCCGAGTGGTCGGGCTTATGCCCCTACGGTCGCGGTCGGCAGGCTTCTCGGGTGCCTTTGCCTTGGCAGGCGGCGACGGCGGCGGCGCTTGCTGACGGCACCAAGTCGTCGAGGTGCAAAGGTCATGCTAGAAACTCTGAACGGGGATCTCATCAAGAAAGGCGGCGACTGGTTTGGCCAGGTGAGCAAGCGGGGTGGAAGCGGCCTCGGCCAAATGATGGGCTAGAGCAGCTGGTGAATCATGGGAAACGGATGGCCCGGCGACGGTCGAGGGGGGCTGTATCTTGGTCCAACTATCGTCGCCTGAGTCGTGGTCTTGTTCTGGCAGGGCTGTTTGTTGGTTTGTTTATTAGCAAACGAATCTTTTGAGACCGGGTGAGCGGAGGATACTGGCGGCGGCCATCATGTCTGCGTCGAGGTATCTGTGCTAATTGGCTCTTGGAAGCGGCGGTGATGACTGACGGTGGTGATTGAGCGATTTGTCTTTGGGTGCTTGTCGCGAAGAGAGAACCTACGTTAAAGGTGGACGGGGCACCTGGTTTGGTGGGTTGGTTGGTTGGTTGAGTGAGTTTGGTTGTCAAGTGAGAAAAGAGAAAAGAAAGGCTGGCGTAGCAACAGAGGTTTAGGCGAGAGTCCACCACTAATGACGCCTATTATGTAGTTGTTGTTGTTGTAATGTTTAACGTCGGGAAATCCCTCAAGGGCAAAAGACGTGTCTGGGGTACGGCCGGCCACTCCCTGAGTGGCTGTTGCCGGCCAGCTGTTGCCAGCTGGCACTGCCCTAGAATTTCTTAGTCACATCTGTTCCTGCTAATAAGTGTGTGTGCCTGCTGGCTCTTTGGTGAGGGCTTGTTAGGTCTGGATATCCCTTTCTTCTAAAACCGGCCGCTAGCCTGCCTAGCCTTCCTTCCTGCCTATTTAGATACAGGTCTATATCCTCCACCCGGCCGGATTCCCATTACTCCTTCCTAAGTAGTACTGACGAGTATCCTACGTCTAAAAGGCACTAACTACTTTAGTTTCTACCTAGTCGGGTGTGTGCCCTAGGAAAAACCAGAGGGAGAAAAACCTAGGGCAGCCGGTCACAGCAGCATAGGGCTGTATAAAGGGTGTGTTCGTTACATTAGCCTAAACTCTTTAGAAGTAGCTTTTGTAAGTCTCTTAATATGGGTTGCATCTGATTGATGTTGTGTTATAACTGAGGGGGAGGGAGTCCTGAAGTGGTGGTATTGAGGATAGATACGTTAAGAGGTTTTCAGATTTGTACGCCCTTAGCGAACTAAAGAGTAAACACCTATTTTACAACCTCTAAGCAGGGTCTAAGCTTATAGCTCTTCTTGTTTTGCTCGTTGTAGAAGTTTCGCTTGATGGACAAGAGACGCTCGCTGGGATACTAGCGGATAAGGTGGTCTAAGAAGTTTAAGCATTTAAGAACAGTATTATCCTAGTCTATCTTGCCTGTGAGATAGGTATCTAAAGCCGCGAGATTTATCTTCTTTGTTTCTTTTATGACGAAGAAGAACAAATTGTCGCGAGGCTTAGAGTTAGGTCGAACCGGCTTACCCTTATTAAGATCGACCTTGAGACGCTCCTTACTACGCTAGATAGGAACCGAGGACCTGCGAACGTGTTAGAGCAGTGTTTTAGAAAAGACCTAACAAGAAGGAATAAAATATACTAAGCGAGCTTGCGGCCATCTTGTAGCTAAAGACACTTATATTTCTTTTCTTGAAGACGACGTTGTATTTTAGGGGGGGGGGGGGGGGGGGAGATGGTGACATCATATTGATAGATTGTCACCTGGTCATTCCACTGCTTAAAGCGGAACTGGTTGACGTCTAGATTCACCGGCTTGCCGACGGTGTTGAAGCCTGGTCTCCTAATGAAAGGAGACATGCCTGGGTTGAGAAAAGCAAAGGGCGATTTGCAACGTTGAAGAAAATAGACTGAGCTGACGAAAGCAATTTGATTCCCAGGTGAAAGTGCTGCCAAGTACCACTTATTACACCCCCTGACCGTCTGTCTTTATGACCTGCTGATGATATACTTTGACGGCAATCTTGTCAGCAACAATGAACGAGGGAGGCGATCCAGCGTGTGGATAGGCGAGAATGAGATGGGCTCAAACACCATGGCCAAGAAGAGCGGATATGTGAAAGTCCGGCCATGTTATATACATGACGAGGATTTCGCCGTCCACGACCACCAGGCGTTGTCTCGTCTCGCAGGAACGGGATTGCCGAAAGGTAGCGGGAGTACTTGTTCACCCTTGAGACCACACTGGAAACACATTAACATTGACGCCCGAAAAGATCAAGGCTTCTGCCAAGGCGGCGGCGAAAGAGCAGAGACGTCAGTTGCGAGAGCAGTAGAGATGACGCGAGAGAGACAAGGAACGCCATCGACTACCAAGTACCAACAATGGACTCCAGCAGCCACAGCTTGTGTCTGCACAGTCATAGATCGACGTGGACCAAAGACATCAGGAACATCGCAGCTAGAATCGACGGCCAATCCCCGGTCCAATATGGCAACTTCAACGCAGCGTCAAGCCCGCAGGACGAGAGGAAGAACGCCAACAGATGTCCACAGACGACCGGGCTACAAGCACCACCACCGCCTCCGCAGCCAGCGTTGATACCTCGCAGCGATGCGACAGCTACAGCGAAAGCCAACGCAGTAGCGACAGCCACAGCAGCAGATCCAATTGATTTGGCCACAACAGCACCAGCACCAGCCTCGACACTGGAAGACACCGCCACTGTAGGAATCCTAGGATGCAGTTTCTCCCGGCATGGGCGAGAAACGTGTTAGGACAGCAGCAAGTCAACGGTACAGGCACGCCGGCGGTAGCAGCACAGGCAGCAGTCACAACGGCAACCTGGGAGTTCCTAACCGTCATAGCACTGTTCCCCAAAGTACCACATGTTAGACGCGGCGTCAAGTACCTTTCAGGCGCCGCGGTAGGGGGAGTAGGGATCGACGGGTAGCGGGAGTCTATAGCAGCAGCAGAGCATTCGGAATGCTGGTCGGGGTGCTCGATTCGAGAGAGGGGGTATTCGGGTCGCCGGAGAGGTGGAACCTGCAGGAGAATGTCGTCAGAACGGTGCACAAGGGCCAAAGGCGAAGGGAACAGATGGCCAGCGCCGTCTCGCAGGAGATCAGGGCAGCGACGAGCCTTATGGGGAAATGGATGACGCTGACAGCGTCGCTTACGTTTCGACAGCGCAGTCCTGGCTCGGGACAAGGATCTTGTTGATGTCTTGCTTCGACTGAGAGTAATCACCCCACCCTCTCTTACAGACTTGAGACGCCTCGCAAAGCAGGAAACATGGCGTTTGCTGACCGATGGCGCTTTGATTAATAGCCTACCCCCGACCAGGCACCAACGGTACATGTAAGCATATACGAGTTGCTGTCCACAAACAAGTCGGCGTGACATTATCCAAAGTAGGTGAATATAGAGAGACAAGACAGCGCCATCTTGTTATACAATGCACTAGCTCTCTCTCCATGTGTGCGTGTACGTGTGTGTGTGTGTGTGTGTGTGTGTGTGTGTGTCTGTGTCTGTGCGGTAACGGCGGCGGCGGAGAAGACGCACAAGGCAGTTGTCATTCTCCTCGGCAATCGCTGGACGGCGGGGGTCAGAATTATGGACGTGGTCGGGCGGGGCGGCGGACAGTGACTGACGTGGCCCGGGGCCGGAGTCTGATAGGGGAGAAGGGAGGGGGCAGAAGCAGCTTGGTAGCAGCAGATCCTAGCCGGTAGCGGGAGCGGGAATGGGAGCGGTGGGTTGAGTCGTAGTCGTCAAGCCCAAATCCTATATCGACATGACAACTGCAAAGTTGCTTGCACTCCTCGTCCTGTTGGCCTCTAGCCGTTGTTACTCCCCCCCTGTTTGGTCCTCCTTATTCGTGTCTCTGTTACCCTGTGACTGCTCTTACTCCTCCTCCTCCGCTTCTCTTGGCGCCTCCTCCTGGTGCTGCCACTCGGCCTCATGGTGTCATCAGTCCGCTGGTCTCACTCCGTCTCCAAACTCTGCTCTACTGCCGCCGGTCCTCTTCCAAGAGGTGCAAAGCTTCCAGCTCCTCGCCATCCTATCTCTCTTGAAGGCCTTTTTTTTTTCTCGACAGTCGGCTCTTTCGTTTCTTCTCTTCCACCAACCAAGTTTTCTCTTTCTCTTCTTCATCCATCATCACATCACGTCAAACAAACAAACAAACCTCTTCTTCCATCTTGTCATCGGATTCATCTGCGCACCACCAAGTAACCACCAGCGGACTTCTCCACTTTGAGGTTGGCGATGGATGCGTCGCGGAGGCGGGAAATCTTGTTCTGGCCGCGGCATCCAAATCCAACATGGCTTCCTAGAGTACGTGCTCCGCGAGGCGGCTGGAGATGGTGCGGCGGATGGGGGCCGGGAGCAGGCTATTGGGCTTTGCCAGAGAGATGAGAGGGGAAAGACGAGAGAGTGGTTGATGAAGCAGTTGCGGGTGAGGGTGAGGAAGCGGGAGACGAGGCGACGGGAGACAAGGAAGCGCGGGGCATAGTTTCCCAAGGTCGGAGCGGGGTTGATGGTGTCGGCGCGGGGGCTCCGGCGGCGGTGGACTCGGTGGCCTGCACGTAGACGTTTTCGCCTAGGTTGGCTGCAGCAGGGGCGGCAGCAGAGCGAAACCGGCTCATCGGCGGCTACTGCAACGTTTTGTCAGTCTCTATCTGTGATTTGTTAGGAATGGCGGGAGTGTGTCATCAGGTGCTCGGAACTCGAAAGGACCCACGGAGATAGTTGACAAAGTCGAAGCAGAGCCGCTGAGTGTACAGTGAAATCATCGACGAATAAGTCCAGGACACGATCGTTAAAGACGGTGGTGTCGGGGAAATACCTTACCTTCATTGACCTATCGTCCGTCTCATGGGAGAGGGCGTTTGGGGCTCCCGCTGGGTTCCGATTGGGCGTGAGACGCATCTTCCATCTTCCATGTCGGTCGACACTCACTCGCCCGGTCCCGTTAGACCTACAATACCATACCATACCTATGCTTTCGAGGGCGGCGCCCCTACTCGAGACAGAAAAGCGGAGGTAATGCAGCGTCAGAAGAAACAAGTCGTTTCAATACATTAGTCTTGGCTAGAACATGAATCTTAGAAACAAGACTCGGCCAAGTGGCAATGAGGTAGAAAGAGACTGTTGCGAGGAGATTTGATTAGAGGTTTGAAGGTGGTGCCTGCCGAGTTTCTCCCTATCCCATCGCAACAGGTAGGTGCACGGGATCAAGCGCCTCCAGCTAGAATCATCTGATGATCCATCTGCCCTAGACGTCTCAGAAATCATGGATATAAGAGTACTAACAGCTAGGACCAAAGGTGGTGTTTGAACAGAAGACATATCAATAATATGTAACTCCTGCCGCATCAAAGGGGACCCCATGCAGTCCTGATGTGGAGGGGCTTCCGCGCTTATGGGAGGAGGGGGATGGTTTGGTTGGTTATCAGCGGGCAGGGCTATGTCTCCGTCGCCGCCCGCATCGTCTCCAGGATACATACAATGTAGGTTGCGGGATACCCTTGTAAGTATATTCCAAACTAAATTATAGGCCAGTGGAAGCAGAAACCTCAGCTAGCAGGGCTTTGGTTCATAAGAAAAGGAGAACATATAGGTTTATAGGGAAACAAGGGACAGGGAAACCCTTAATGACCGGCTGGTGATGTGATCCATGCTTGCGCTTAGGTAGGATAATGGTTTGGCCGGTTGAGGGGAATTGCCTGAATCCGGCGTCGTTAGGCCCCCAAGAGTCGCACGACGCTCCTCAATAACAAGGCGGGACCCAAGATTAATAGTATGCTTGCTTGTATTACAGCATAATCAACACATCAGTAGGCTTAAAGCCCTCTACTAGCACTCTTTTAATGAAGTAGGCCGCTGTTCCCAACGTTTAGGTAGCCTCCTACTAGTACCCAAGTAAAGCTAGCTACAAGATAACTATAGTTAGCATTAAACAGCAATTATGTAAGAGGTTACCCTAAAGGGATAGAGGATAACAATTGTTAATAACTAGGATAAAGTCAGGGGAGCTTTCAATCGACCTAAGCTGTTCCTACGTAACCATTTCCAGGCCGCATAGGGAGAGTCGTCCTTGAATTGATTATACGAGTCGACGTCCACCATTCCCTCAAGGCTCTAACTTATCTGGTACAGGAAGGGCGGGAAGAATGCAACAAAGAGCCGTAGATAGAAACTAAAGCGCTGCTTGCTTGATGTTAACTTGCGAACAGTTGAGGCACCTAGGACGATGTGTTGATTAGCCAACAAAGACAAGAGAAAACCTTCCTAATACCACTAGAGTATAAACGAATCAAAAAGTAACATTCTATAATATGGTACTATATAAAGTTAATGCAATATGACGAGGCAAGCCTGGTACAAGCGGGCAAGATAAGGACAAGAACAAAGAAGATAGTGGCGGGGTATAGTGATAATAGTTAGTCCTGAAGCAACATGTCCAGGTGTTCTGTATGGACGCGCCTGCTTAGCTAGGTCTTTTACCCTATGACGAGAATTAAGTCGTCTGCTAGTGAATATAACGTAAGGATATTGTTTCTATTAAACTTTTATTATCTTGTTAAATAAATGGTCTTAACAGGCTCGCCATGGAAAGGGATCGTAGGGAGCATTAGAAATCTCGATGGTGTGGATGAAATTGTTGGCTATGTTGCAGAGAATACTAGATCCGTGACCTTGGCTATGTTCCGATTTTGGCTCTGCATGGCCTGCTCGGGGGGGGGGGGGGGGGGGGGTGGCTAGAGAAACTAGCTACTTTAGATATCACAGTAAAAGTAAGCCCAAGGGAGAGTTACCTCAGTGCTAACAATAACAAACCCTTTCTTCTACTCCTAAAAGGGAGTAAAGTAACTAGCCCCCCAGAGCTCATCTCAAGTACTTAAAGAGCACTCATTATATCTCTGCGGTGAATACGTGGTTGTGACGTTAGAGTGTAGGGGTAACAGGCTCCTGTTCATGTGTTCTGAGCCGAGTCCGGCCACAGGCGAGCCGTGGGCCTCTTATGAGGGAAGCTCAAGTCTGTTTCCCCTTAGGCAATGATAGACAGGGTCGGGGGATGAGAGATGCGAACATTGGCTAGGTGCGAGATTCTATTTGGCAGCGTGGGCTCCCAGAGGCGGCGCGTAAGAGCGTGCACGTTCAGCGGCACGCTCCATGGCAAGGGCTGGCGTCGCGTCGTGGTCGTGGCCGTGGTCGTGGCCATCATCGTAGAATGGCTGGTCAGAGAGACGGCATCGGCCTCAGCAGGATTCGCTCTTTTTCCGGGTTCCAACTTTGGCTAGGCGTGGGGTTAGACGAGACATGCCAGAGGTCAGTCAGCATGCGAAAGATGGGAAAAGAATAGACGAGAGGGACTTCCGAGGTGATGAGGTTGGGCCTGAATGCGAATAAAACTGTGCTGCGAGGAGCTGACTAGCGCGTCTGGGCGGCAGAGAGCGGTTGAGAAGGCGACGGTCGGTCTTGGTTTTGATGATGGGTTGAAGCTTCGCGGCGAGTTGGTGATGGAAAGCGACGGAGAGAAGAGTCGGAGACTGATGACGTGGTCTTTGAACTCCCGGATGGTGGGGTTAGAGGAAGTTGAAGGCGTTAGGGCTATCGGGGGGACATCTCGTAGATGTCTGTTTTGATGTCGCCGTTAGGCATCGATCGCTTTGCCTGCCTTGAGGAGGCGGGAAAAGAGCGTGGCGTGCGTGGCATTAGGCCGACCTGTCGTCAGGTCTGGTCCTTACTGCGAGGGGAAGCAGCCAGGTACGAAACCCCCAAGTCGAGCAAAGTCTGAGTGATGATTACGTCGGGGCATATATGCCGAGAATCGAGGTGAAAGAGAGTGTGTGCTTGGATAGGTAGAAGAAATCAATCGAAAGGGGATTGTTGGCCGCGCGTGAGATACAAGATGCTCGTACCTCGCTCGCATGTTGTCAAGCTAAAATCCTTGGTGCCGGCCATATCGTCAAGCTTTTGCAAGGAAGGTCGATTTCAACTTTGATGGAGGTGATGGAGGTGATGGAGTGTAAAACAGGTTGATGATTATGTGGAATGATGTTGTTGATAGTCACGACATACGGCGGAACCGGCAATGAGGAAGGAACACTGCTTCAATGATTTAAGGGTCTCAACAGGCTTTGTATCTTTCTACTCTCCCCAGCGGTTTATTCTCTGCCTCGGTGTTATCGGCCCTCACAGAGGCTCAGGAATCGTGCATGTCTTTCTTCGGGTTACGTCCAGTGATTGGGTTATTGTGTCGGGAGGAGGATAGGTCTCATTCCTAGCCGAGAGAGAGGCATTGTTAGCATTGAATTGTGCCCCATGGCGAACAGGGAGACGGTGTTGTGGAGTAATTGTTACCTGAGGGAATGATGGATGGAAAAGAGAATAAAAGGCGACAGACATGTGTTTGGTTGGCCATCACCGGATAGTGGGTAGGCAGCTTGAAGCCAGCGGGAGTCACCTGCGGATCAAAGACGTATGTATGTACGCATGGAGGCTGGGGCTGGACTTTTCCTCGATTGCCATCCATCTCCCTTGTTAGATAAACTTGGTCGTCTTGCCCTTGGCGACGACGAAACCAGACAACGCCGCCAACTCCGGTGTTTTCTGCCTCGTTGCTTCTGACGTCCGCCTTTCCGGGGGCGGGGCGGGGCGGGGCGGAGGATTGGTTCGGCATAGAGGCGGTTGTTGAGCGATACGTGCCATCACCGGGATGGATGGCGTCCGTCTGGGGTGTCAGGATGATGGATGAGCTTCTTGGATAGGCCATTTGGCGTACTGGTGTCGAGGTCGGTTGATGTTGTTGCATGGCAATGGACAGTTCAGCAGGTACTACCAACTTACCTACTGTGCCAGCGAAGACCAGACTTAGGACCGTCACATCACCCACCAAAAGAAGAAGGAATAACTAGCCGGTGGGTGCATTGCATCCTTGCCAATACATAACGGGGGCCAGCCAACAAGAGCAACGGCCGAGGTAAGGAGATCCTTCGATTCACTCAAAGTTCGGATCGAATGACGGGAACCTGACTGACATGTATTTCTTCTTTTTCCTCGTTATCTCCAGGCCAAATGCGAAACGCCAAAGCTACCCTCTCTCCCGGGAATTATTACACACGCGATCCTGCTATGCCTCTGATGCTAAAAGTTATAACATAGCTCTCCTAGCCAATCCCCCGTGTCCCTTTTCTGGCTCCGCTCTTTGACCGGTACGAACCCGTCAATGTACATCCTACGCACCGTTGGGTCCATCAAGAACCGTCCCGTATCCACCGCGATTCTTCTCACTACCGCCGCCGCTTCATCGTCTCGGCGATTCCCATCAAGGTTCCGCTCCACTTGGTTCATGATGGCGTCCAGTATTACATCCTTGGCACGGGCGTTGTCCTCAACTGCGAGAAGACTCTCTTTGCTAGCTGCTTGTGCTCCATGATTAAACACAGGCGAGTGGGGGTCGAGGCCGAGGATCTCAAAGAGACTAAGGGCTGTGACTTGGGGACGTAGCCTGTGGATATTGTGGTGATGGTGACAGACTTTCGCAAGAATGGGTGATGGGATTGGCGACGGCTTTGGAGGCTCGTACGGAGGCAGAGGACGAGGACGAAGAGTTCCCAGATGGGGAATGGGGATGCCCGTACAGCAGAACATCAATATAACGAGGGCCACGACAACTCCCGCGCTTTTCCAAGACAGGATGACGACCTGTTCCTGTTCCTTGTTGATGTAGCTACTACTGCCAGCGCGCGGAGTGCTGCTTCGTCGAGTAGCGGATCTTGGAGCGTGGCTTTGATGCGGACGGAGATGCCAGCTCGATTCGCTCCCATATGCGTTGTATCTGTGGAAGCCGTTCATGTTGCTCGAGTCATCATCACTCGAGTATTCATCGTATCCGTGCCTTTTGTACATATTCAGGCTATGATGATGAAGGTGATGAAGGTGATGAAGGTGACGAAGGTGATGAAGGTGACGAAGGTGATGAAGGTGATGAGGATGAGGATGAGGATGAGGATGAGGATGAGGATGAGGATGAGGATGAGGATGAGGATGAGGATGAGGATGAGGATGAGGATGAGAATGAGAATGTTGGTATTGTTTGCTGCTGTGAGATGCAGGAGCTGTGATCTATCAAGCTTGCAGCATACATGCAACAATAAGAGCAGGACGAACACGGGTCTTATATGCTCCCTCCGTCCTTGGTCATCTCACATGTCACATCACAACTCCTGTCACCTCGACGGCGCCAGAACATTCATCACCTGCCAGAGAAACCAATCAAAACAGGCTGTTACTTCTCAGGATAGGGCAAAGCCGAGAAAAAGACTCCATCTACCTGTCAAATAAGCGCATCGTCCCCAGCCAAAACATGCGTCTTCCAAAGACATAAAGAAGCCAGTCCGGCCGCCAGATTAGTGGAACTCATCACATCTCAAGTCAATCAAACAATAAAGCAATAGCGGCACGCATTGATGGTCAGAGAAAAAGGCCCAGCATCCGGCCCTCAGCCATACCGTCGCCCCAAACTCCCAGACGAAGAATCCCCTCCTTGATATCCCCGTCCGCGACTTTGCCCAAGACCGCAGCTTGGGCCGTCAGGCGCAGTCTCCTGTAACTCTCCATCATGGTATGTTCGAGACCACGAAGCCCTGCCAACAGCTCCCCCACTTGGGCAAACGTCTGACGGATCTCACCCTCCAGTGGCTCACCGTGGACGGCGAACCGTCTGTACAGGTCGTGATACCGCGCCCTGGCCAAGATGAGACGGTGGAGATAGTCGTAGTACGTCGAAATGACGGATATGTAACGCTGCACGGCGGGGGGTGCAGATACAGGTGTGCGTCTGATCTGAACCGTAGGTTCAAGACTGCAACCTCGTCCTCCCCGTGGTAGGGAGACTCCTGAGGAAACCTGACCTGATGCGGATGGGGGAGGGGTAGTGGTCGTCAACCGGGACGATTCCGCGTGGAATTGGGGACGGTGATGCCAGCGGCCCCCCTCCTGTTGGCGTACTGGCGTCTGTGGCGGCGTAGCTGGGCCGTCACAAACACGCCCTTGCGGAATATCCCCGCGCTCCCGAGAGGAAACCGCTCTGTTATTATCCTTTTCGCTGTTGTTGTTGTTGTTGTTGTCGTCGTCGTCGTCGCTGTTGCAATCAGGTGGATCTGTGTCACCGTCCCAGTCCGAATCCAGCCATTTCTGCATGAACATAGGATACCTGTTTGCATCGCCGTTTGTTAGCCATCTGGACTAAGAAGAAGAAGAGGATTCTCAAAAATCCTGGACTTTGCCGACGTACCTCCAAACATCCTCGGCCACATCTTTTGCGAGGTTTTCTTTGCTTTCCCATATCGGTCTGTATTGCTTCGAGTTCCAGAACTTGCTGGCCCGTCTCTCGACGGCTTCTAGAATACGTTGTTGGGTGAAGCGTGCGTGAAGAGGCCCGACGCAGCCCATTCGAGCAAAGAGCTCCGCAGGGTTCCCACCAGCCTTTGCCGACCTTGGGGTTAGCCCGTGCCGGACAATGTACTGGGCAATCATCCGTTCTTGACCGGGCTTGTACGTCAGACGTGGCATCGGATCGCCAAGGATTATACCGTTAAATTGCTGAATCACTGTCAAGTCAGAGCCTCACAGGTCAGAGAAGAGGTAGAGGTGGGGGGAAGGGAGGAAGGAGGCTCACGGTCTCTGTTGTTCGGCCTCTGAGTTGGGGCATATTGTCGTTGGCTCTCTGGGCGAGCCCTGACACACCGAGTGAATGTGTGCTGAAAAAGAAGAGTCTCATGAAACAGAGAAACAGAACCAAGTTGAAGAGGCATTCGGTGGCGCCTTGGATTGATGCTTCATTTCGACTGAGAGCGGTGAGAACGACGATGAGAAGTGATAGATTCGTGTTGGCTAAGATATGGCGACGAAGCTAGTCTAATGTCTTGGGCTCGGGAGGTACAGGCAGAGGCAGACGAACGAACGATGGCGGATAATGGCCTGAAGCCGATATGTAGAATGGGTGAGTGCATTTCAGCGCGTGGAGCTGTGTCTTGAGCTCTGAGGCTGCGGCCGGAGAGCAAACAGAAGAATGTGCAGGAGAAGGGGAGTGCGCAGGTTAACAAGACGACATGAGGGAAAGGAAAGGGGGGTAAACAAGAGGGAGAGAGAGAGAGGGAGAGAGAGAGAGGGAGAGAGAGAGAGTCAAGCAAGCAAACACAGAGACGAGATGGCTCCTTGATGGACAGCAAGACATTCCCTGTTCACCTGGCCATGATCATCCTACAAGTTGGCGTACATCTTGACTTCTAGCTCCCTCATGAGGCCTTCGAGCTCGATATACCTCGAAACCGACGGTTGAAGCTTCTTGTATTCATCGGAGTATTCTTCGTACTTCTGGAGCAACTCGGTCGAGACTCGAGAGAAGCCGGCAATGGCAGCGGCATCAACAGCGGCGTTTTGCGGTGGATGAGAAGGAGTAGCACGACTAAAGATGGAACGAGAAAGAGCGGAAGGACGGACGGGCGGCCGGCCGGCTGTGACTGGCGCAGCAGCCTGCAATGTAGAGACAACTGAGGACGACCTGGTATAGCCACGTCTGTTCTTGGAACGAGGTGTCTCGGGTGCGGTATGCACGCTCGGCGGCGGTGGTGGCGGGTCGATGGCTGAAGTAGCAGCAGGAGGAGGTTCGGTGGCGGCGACGACAGACTTGTCTTCTTCCATGCACCACTGCCTCTGCAGGTCCGCGTGGGCGATGGCGTTTCGGGTGGGCGTGAGGGCACCCGGGTCCGTCGGCAAGGTGAAGTTGGTGATGCTTGTAATGTTTGCCGCTGGCAATGATGACGACGATGACGCCGACGATGACGACGGCGCGCCGATGTGTCTGGGGCTGTCTCGGATGTTGTCGAGCTGGCCGCGGGCGACGGCGAACCACCCCGACTCGTCCTCAGTCCAGCTCCGCTTCTGGCGGATGGCGAGGAGCTCTCTCGCGTAGGCGTCCTTGATGGGGATGGCGGTGAAGTCGAGCCTGACCATGGGGTTTGCGTTGGCCGCGTCGCTGGCGGTTTGGGAGTCAGCAGGGACCGTGAAGAACCGTTCGTTCTCGCGGCGCGTCTTGTCGAGCCAGGCCGTCTCCTCTGCGGTCAGTGGTGGCACCCGTTGACTCAGGAGCTTGCCGGCGTGTATAAGGTGCCTGATTTCTGCATCGCAGAGAGGCATTTCGGGAGGTGTGGAGGTGTGGAGGAGGGGGAAGCGGTGAGAAGGTGACTGCAGATGGATAAGCAGGAAGTGTACGTATGCCTGTCGGCGTTGATGCAGGTATGGATGGATCTTGAGGGGAACGAATGGATGAAAGGATAGAAGCAGCGTCGAGACGAACCGGTTGGTGAAGATGGAGCAGCAGTTCGTCGGCTAAGCGCGTTAGTATCAGGACAAGGTGACTGCAAGTGCATGGAGGCGAGGGAAGAGGAAAAGGGTGTGCATATGTACCTGTGTTTATCGGCGTTGGCGTTGGTGCCCGCGGGTATGGATGAGGGCCAAGAGCAGCGGCGAGGCGAAGAGTGCGAACCGGTTGACCAAGACAAGACAGCAGTTCATCGGCCGGGTGCGTAGGTGCCGGATCCAAGCAGAGCGAATCAGAATCAAAATGTTGCGGGAACCATGTGAGATGGTGGTCCAAGGCCATGGCAGAAGACAATCGCCACATGAGTCGCTACAACTTATATCATATCCCCGCCAGGAGCACACAAAATCTCATCCAAATGTTCTCCGGGCTTCCACAATTCTACCTCCAAAAACAAACCAAAAAAAGAAAAAGAAAAAAACAACAACAACAACAACCAATATTTGCCTGAGGACCAGATGAATGCTGCATCGTCATCATCCGTATCCATCTGCTTCATCAGAAGGACCGTGGACCTGATCAGTCATGGAACCAACGTAAGTCGCATCCCAGTCAGGGCGGGAATGTCAAGCTGACGAGACCAGATGATTGTCCTGTTGTGGCTTCTAATCAGTTGCCAACGACCGAGATTCAAACACCAAAAAACGTGACGTGCTCGCGCGAACCATGGACTTGACTTGATCCGCCATGTAACCAACGTAAGTTCCGTCCCAATCCCCCAGGTTTCAGACCGAGAACATGGAGCTGACGATACCAGATGGCCCTGGTGTGGCTGCTCCATCAGTTGATCACAACCGAGATGCCCTCAATCTGGTGCTCCAGCGAGACGCCGTTCTCCATACAAACAAACACACACGCGTCCGCCGCCGCCGCCGCCGCCGCCGGGTTCATCTTGGATTTCTCTCGTATCATGACACGATGACGGACCGTGCTCATATGAGAATGCATGGCCCAAATTCCATAAACCAAACAAACAAACAAACAAACATCCACGGTTCATTTGCCGCTGGCATTCTGCAGTCCTGGCGCGCCGTGCGGAATACCACCCAGACAATCTCTCTCTTCCCCCATGGCGAACGAACCATACACATGATGGCTTCGGGAAAGGGGCGATGAGGATATGACGGCAGGTGCCTTGGCAAACAATCAGCCGCTCCGTCTATCGTTTTGAGCTGGCGGCGTATGGATCAAATCACTTGAGGGTCGGATCAACTCGGCTATCATTCATTTATTCCTCCTTCGCCAGGAGGTTGTTGCCGGGATTGAGTTCATGTCCCTCGTGCGGCCGGCTTGGTCTCACCTCGTCTCCGTGCTTGTGTCTTTTCTCGTTTCCAATCCCCGGGGTGGGCACCCGTTGATTGGGACATGGGAAGAGCCGCGGTGCGCGTGACTTGTTGAGCCACCCAGCCGTGCGTTGGGACATGGACTTGGTTCGGTATCATACCCATCTCGTCATTTCCTTGGCCTTTGGAAGAAACCATGCTCAAGCTCTACGCAGATTGTGCACCGCGGCTGGCCCGGTCGTTGTTGTGCTGCTGCGTGAGTATATCTCCTCTCATCCCACCGCGTGGTCTACTCGTCTCTCGTGTCTTCCACTTTACAAATTCAGGCTTGGCGGATCGAGCCACTCTGCATGCGAGCATCGAGGATTGTGAACAGTGGGCGCCCACTTGTTTCTGCCTCCCTGCCGCATCAAAGCGATGCATCCAATCTGCCTTGCGCGTCCAGACACGAGCAGCGGCATGTGCCAGGGGATTTGTGCACAGTAGATTTCCGATTCTACTCTCTGCTTGTGCTGCCCCCTCCCTCCCCCCTCCAAAAAAAAACCCCCCCCCCAAAAAAACCCAAAAAAAAACCCCATTTTCTGGCGCGCCCTGCATCTTGGGAGGTGCGATATCTGCACGCACTGCCCATCCCCCAGCCACCCCGTTCCCACCACTGGCAAAACAACAAACAAAACAAACAACACGTCGCATCTGAGGAATACGAGAGACGAGTGGCCGGTGCCCTTCCCCCTGGGGTATTTGTGCAAAGGTGTACAAGGGCATAAGGGTGTTGCCGGGCCAGGTGCGGACCCGTGCATCCGTATCCGATGTTTAAGTGGGACGGGGTCCGTGCCGACCGGGGCCGGGAGTGGTGGGGTGGGGCCGTGTTACACAGTGCGCGTGACTCGGTCATGTCGAGAAGGCCGTTTGCGTGCAAGTTTTTGCCATGGATGATGAAAATCATGATGAAAGATGCACAATGTAACCTACAAGTACACAGCTTTAATGAAATGGTGATATGAATGGTATTGAATGCCCCCTGGTAATGTGTTTGTTGTGCCAATGCGTCTGTCTGCCTGCCTTGTTCTGATGATCCCGCCGTAGATTTAATGAACAACACTCGGGAATGTCATGTTATTCTCTTCATCGCCGTCATCCTCGTCGTTGTCATCGTTTTGTTCCTTTTCTTCTTCGAAGACAACTACCACCACCACCACCACCACTACTACTACTACCACTCTGTCCGCATTACATCCCCATTACTAACATAACTTGCTTGTCTCGAGTCTGCTCATCCTCTGGCCAACGCAGCAGGCCGGACACGCCAATGCCAGCCGTACCGTCTCGTTTGCCGACGTCCTGCGTTTCCAACACCCCTCGGGTCGGATCCCCATTATCTCCGTCCTCATCTCCTTCATCCGCATCACCAACTGAGCCGCATGACGACGATGCCGACTCGGACAAGGCCTATTCACCTGCCCTCTCGGGTCACTTTAACCGCCTCACCTTTTCTGTCGGCTTTCCACACTTGACGACGCCATCACCCCCCAACAACTCGGCATCTCTAGACGCCACTGCCATCCAAACCCAGACCATCTCTCTGTATTTTGACACCAGCTTCGTACCAGGGGAGCCGCTCTTTGCCGTCTTCGACCACGACGGCCTCGTCTCGTGTACGTCGTCACCGCCAAGCCAGTACGCACCCGTGCCTTTCAGCCCATACACAGCCATCACCAGCCACACCATCGTTCACTTCTCCTCCTCACCCCGCAGTCGTCGTCGCCGCCGCCGCCGCACACTTGTCCTCAGCAGCGTTTGCTTGGCCGCGACTCTCTTGCTCTGCTTTCTAGCTATCGGGTTGTTCGTTCTGTTGAACTTGGAGCCCTTTCCGACAACCACAAGTCGCCCCGATGCTGCCCTCCCCGTCGTATTGTCTCCTCTTCCGCTTCAGGATAACTTCACAAGGATTCTCTACCTCCATGATGAGGCTCTCGTTCCCCTGACGATTCCCACCGACCATTACATCGACAACAAGAGCAACAAAAGCAACAGCAACGCCACTTCTCTCGCCCTCCTTGCGTCTTTACACAACCAAGTCACCGACTTCTGCCTCGTACTCACTGCCCGAGCTCCGGCCGATACCGACATTGTCCAGTACTTCAACCGCGTGTGCGGCTGGGTCTCGGATGCCATGAGGGACCTACGTGTCGCGTGGATGCAGGCCTCAACCTTTTACAACAACTCCATGAGCTTTTCCACACCGCATTGGCTCCAGTCCCTTGCGCGGGCGCTGGACGACACACCTCGCGGCAGCAGCCACGATACCAGCACGCGTGCTGTCGCGTACACCGCCGACGCCTCTGACGACACGATCCGCACGAGTAAATACATCTTGACAACCATGCTAGGCTTCCTCGATCCGGAATCCAAGGAGGGACTCCTCCCTCGCAGCCTTCGGAAGGGCCACGCCGTCGTCAACCAGATCCTTCCCAGCGCCGACACCCTCAAGGGCGAAATCGACAGGTTGATGGCACTGGCCGACGAGCACGGAGTCGTGCCGGATGCCAACGCCCAGCCGTCGCAGACCAATAAGCCGTCGTCCATCTGGCAGAGCTGTCGGCTTCTTGTCCTCCGCGACAGCAGCCCTCTCAACAACCAAGGCCAGCTCGGCGCCAACTGGACGGACGCCGCCATCGAAGGCGACAAGGCTATGCTTGGCGTCCACGCTTCCCGGATGCTGGCGCAGTTGACGCAGACGGCCAACAATACCATCAAGGCTCTCGAGAGTCAGGTGGCGGACACGGGGGCGCGGTTCCACGACGCCGAAAAGGCACTGGACGACATGTCGGGAGCACTTCGGGCCCTGCTCGACACGCTCATGTCCTCGGAACATGGGACAACCTCGACCCCGGATTCTCCGTGGCTCGCCACATGCAAACGCGCCATCAACGAGGCTACCCGCTGGCTCTCGTCCATGATTACGACACCGCGTCGCAGCAGCCAGAAGCGGCAGGCCACACCGTGGATCACGCAAATCAACAGCCATGACGACATTTCGACAGTCGACCGCCGGCCTTGCGACTGTGCATCTGCGCATCTGATACTCTGGTATGTCCCGGATGTCGATGGGCTTATCAGCCATCTCCGTGAAAAGGCCCGTAGCTACGCCGTCTGATCAAGAGAGAGGGGGGCGTCACAGGATCGATGGTAATCATTACTTAATAATCTACATGATGCTCTCGCTACTCCCGCTGACCCTGCTGTCGCTGCTCACGCACCCATGCCACAAACACCGCCTTGGCTGCCTCTACACGACGCTCCGCCTCGGCAAATGCCGCAGTTGCTTCCTCCGCCTTGGCGCGTGCCTTTTGGAACTCCGATGAAGCATGCAGGTAGACCTTGGCACTGTTTGTGCTGATGGTGCTGCTACGGTTGCCGGCTCCGGAGGCCTTGGAAGCCCCGTTGTACGCGTCGGTTCCCTCTTTGAACGCGTCCCTTGCTCTCGTCTCATCCTTGTTGGCCTCGTCGAGCCGTCTTCGGGCCTGTCCTCGCTGGGATCTCGCGCGGGCAAAGGCGTAGTATTCGGCTGGCAGAGGCGCCAGTGCCGGCGGCGGCGTGACGATGGCGTGCAGTGGTGGTGACCGTCGCAGATTCAAGGGTGCAGGGGCGAGAGATGCGGCGTTTGCCTCGACATGACGGGAAACGTCATCCTGAGCTGCTTCTGGCGAAGAGATTGCCATCTCGCTCGTGAGAGCTGTAACAGCCTCCACCTCGGTGGGCACATCTGCCGGCGTGACCGGAATGACGATGTTCCCATGTCCATGATGATCAGGTGCTTGGTCATCTTCGCCTTGCTTTCCTTCATCATCGTTCCACTTGTCGAAATTTTTCGTGAGCCAGCCCTTCAAATGTCTCTGATCGTCGACACGCCAAGAATCGAGAAATGGCTCCTCGTCTTCACTCTCAGTCGTTGTTGAAGCAATGTTGCTCGCCTTGGCAAGGCGGGGCTCCAAGATGGCCAAAAGGCTCTCAATGGAGCTCTTGTTACCTTCGTTCGGCGCGAGGCATTTGACGTGTTCGTAGAAGCGGAGCAGCTGGCGGCATCGGATTGACGCCTTGTTGTTGAGCTTGGCCTTCTCGCCGGTGCATGGCTCCATGGACTATTCATGCGACGAAGCTGTTAGCAGGACTCGGATGCATGGAAGGCCTTGATTGTTGAGTCGAACGGCGAGACTTACTGCGTAGGTGAGGTTATCAAACACGTCGGTAGGCATGCTGGTTTGGAAGAAGCCCGAACTAGTGTCGTGTCGTGGCGTAGGGATGAGTTAAGTACCAAGTCTGCAGCACCTGTAGCAGAAGAAACAAAAGCGGCGTGTTAGGAACCTGTGGAAGATTCCGAGTCATTTATTCAAGCGATGGATCAGTTTGGAATGGTCTCGTGTTTTCTTTTTTGTTTGCATTGGCGATGGTGCCTGGTGTCGCGGATGTCGGCAGCACCCCGCCGCCATCCGCAAAAGAGTCTGCGGGAACTGACTAGAAACTTGGGCCATGGAAGAGGGAATCGTCTTCTCCGTTGTTTGTTTCTTCTTTCTTTGGTGGGGGGTTTGATGTCTTTGTTGCTGTGTTGGCTGGGACGTGATGGACGAGACATGGTCAAAGTGGTGTGTAAGTGCCTTGAGTTCTGCAGAGGATAATTTGCATCTGACATTCTGTTTGTTTGTCTCGGCAAGTCATCTGCGCAATTTTCACTCACACACCCACTTACTTTTACACTCTTCCATCTATTCATCTATAACCGACCTGCCGGACCCGTCTGTCTTCCTCGTCTCTCTCCTCCAACTTGATTCAACACGCCCGTCACAAAGCACCATGCCTCCAAGTCAACCCGACGGCTCAAGCAACAATGCTGGCAATCTTTCACAGGCCGAGGCGGACAGGATGCTCAGGAGGATGGATAGGAACCAAAGGGTAAAGACCTATCCGTACTTCCCTCTTCTTCCTGGATCAAATAACATGACTTGGCTTGCTGACTTGACTGGGCCAGAAACAAAGAGAGGCCCAAGGCAGTGTCCGGGAAAGGCCCGGAAAAGAGACCGACACCAGCACGGGGAAAGAAATCCACATGCCTCCCAATACAGATGCTGCTGCTGCTGCTGCTGCCGAACACCTCCTCCCCGCCTCTTCAGGCTCGAAGACACCCCAACAGACGAACAATAACACACAATACAACGCGCCCGTCCAAGTGAACCACCGGACCACAAACACAATAACAAATAACAATTATTACGAGACGACTGCACATGTGAAAGGGAACCGTTTAGGCACGCCGGGAAGACTGTTGGCCAACCTCGCTGGCTTTGCTCGGGAGGCTTGGGCTTCTCCTGCCCGCTACTACGACATCGTTCGTAATATTCCACGGCTGTTCTCCATCTCCCTCGCCATCTTCTGTGTTTTTTCCGGGTTCTGGGCCTATCAGACCATTGCCCAAGGGCTCGGAAGATGGATGTGGCCGTCTCCCATCTCGTACTCGTATACTTCGCCCTCCTCACCCTCGCCCTCCCCCACGATCATCACCGTGCCGTTTGCCGTGTCGGTCAGTGGCCCTCTTCCGACAGAAAAGGGCCTCATCTTCCCCTACGCACGTGGTGTGCGCCAGCTTCTCGCAGATGTGCAGCGCTCGTCTCTCGCAGACACTACCGACATTGTCGTCCTCTATGATCAGTACGCCATGCTCGGCGCCCAGATCGACACGGCCTGGGCCGAGGCTCTTTCGGCACTTCTCACACGGATGCGCTCCGAGCTACGCGACATGGAGCACTACTCGGCCGCGACAGTCAAAGACACCTGGTGCTCGCAGTTGGGGTTTCACACGCACCCCGTCGTACCTATTATGCAACGGCGCATACAACGCTTCGTAGGAATCCTCCTGACCGGGCAGAGGATCGTGCAAGACGCAAAGCGGGACCTCGTCTCTGGCAGGCCGGATCAACCGGACGGGCCAGCAGCCATCATGAACAAGATCACACAGAATCTCTGCGCGTGGGCTGACGTCCTCGACAGCGGTGCGTTACCGGACGATCAAGCGCTGGCTGACATTCAACGCGGGGCCGGGAACGACGCGTCGGCCGTCTGCGTGATCCTAGAGCGGAACCGGGATAGTAGGGTCAAGGAACGGCTCGAGGTGCTTGATGCCTTTCAGTCGCTGCTCGATGAGGGGCTAGTGAGCCGATGGACGCTGCAGGAGGACCTTGAAGCTGCCAACTGGTGGTTTGGTTTTGACCGGCATACGTTGGCTTCCTTGGAGCTGAAGATGAGCGAGGTGTATCGGAGTTGCTACGCATTTGCTGGCAAGGTATTCATGAGGGGGGGGAGTCGAACCGGCATGTAGCCCAGGCATGTCTGTTGGTCTCAAGCTTATATTACCTATCATTACATTAATAATCCAAAACAGTAGCCGCAGTATCCCATCTATTCGTTCTGTCATGTTTGCACATGGCTTTTGTAGACTTGACAAAGTAACCCTAGGCTGCTTGTGTTGTTCTGATGGAGGTGGGAGATTGACGATGGTGGGAAGAGACGGATGTTCAACAGAGCGAGCGGGAATTTTTCAAGCCTCTACCCGGGTTCAAGCACAGCTTGACAGTTGAGTTTGGCGACTGCTAGATCATTCCGTCATTGGATCTCGTGGAGTCAGTCCTCCTTGTGGAGGCTCGAGATGAGAGTGTGACAAGCAAGGACGACCGAGGCGAGGCGGATGTAGCGAAGATCCGTGTAATATTGAGAAAGTTCGAGGCTGCTCACATTCTCCATGATGGATACGCCAGCGCGCACCAGCTCGCGGCTAAGTCGTATGATGTCCTCGTCCTCCTTTGTAGTAAAGAGTGTCTGCTTCGACTTCATCTTGTGGTTACTCTCTGAAAATGGATTGATAGTCAGAGTGGCAGTATTGGAGTGTAGCGAGCGTGTCGACATGTTGGTCCGTACCGTTCTTGGGTCGGGGGGTCGAGGAAGGGTTCAGAAGATGACATGTTGTTTAGGTAGTCTACCTAGCTGCAGCAATGGAATTCATTCAGCTTCGGGAGAGTGTGGGAGTGCCAGCGGCACACGGTGTGCTCTACTGAGAGAGCCAAAGGTCAGCAAGAGCAGTGGAAGAAAACAAGAAGCAACCGTACCTAGGTAGTGAGTTACTGACCAGCGTATTGAAGACGCTAGCTGGCTGCTGTAGCCATCTATAGATTGGCGCGGTCTGGATTAGAATATGTGCGGCCTGAGATGTGGCTGCGCCATCTGGGAAGGGCGTTTGGTTGGCAAGGTGTGAACAAATCCGTTTCCTTGGTGCAATGCAATGTGTTATTGAAGTGGACTGAGACGTATGTATGCCCGACCATCCTTGGTCCAAAAAACGGGTTGGAAGTGAGAGAGTTGTCGAGTGCAAATGCACTCGTTTTACTCAAGCACATAGAAGTCTGTCTGCAATGCCTGTCTCTCTTACTAACGCTGTGTCCTCCCACTCTTTAGCTAAGCAAGTTCAAGTTCCCTTCAAACGGCGAGAGACCCTGTCGAAGATGGGTACCCATGAGTCACTTCGCGTCTTCCATGTCGTCATCATTATTATCATCATCAGCCCCAAGGCTCTGTATCCTCGACTCCAGCGTAGACTCGGCCCCTTCAAGTAGGCCGATCAGCTCGCCCCATAGAGAGCAGCAGCTCTCCTCCCGTTTCCTCAACCTCTCTCAAGCAACAGCCGGCTAAAAGATGACAGATATCTAGATACTTTATGTCTACCTACCGGGGTAGGTAACTGTGCGCAGAAATTTTGAAGTGCAAGGTACCTATCTATCTACCTTAGGTAAGCAGTATCTTATCTAACAGACAGGTACGTATCTTGCAGGGTGTCCATGCACATTCATGCCATTCATTCCCCATGATTTCTTTCAGCTGCTGCTCTCGTCTAGAGAAAAAACAACACCCGCCTCACCAGCAGCCGTCACAGACACGATGTGTGCAATGGCATCATCACCTCCACGAACACCGATAGATATTCGCGACAATGACTTTGAATCTCTTTCAATCGCCTCAATCATTCGATCACACCCCCATGAGCGTCTCTTCGTGAGGCCCCTGCACTGGACATTGCGTCACGTCAACGACCTGCTAGGCTGCAGCTTCATCCACCACAAATCATCACCTCCATTGTCGCGCCTTTCTCCTCCATCGTCGCCAAACCGCAAGCTTGATTCCAGCACCGTTTTGCGTGCTCAAACTACGACCGGTATTGATGTCTCATCTCCCAAAGTCGTACCTCGGCCTCACCCGTCCCCCAACGACCAGCACGTCAGGATTCTGGCTCAAGGCCGGTCATTGTTCGCCAAGGCAGCTGCCCTGTCGGCCCTCGTGTCAAACGGCCCTGCTGCCCTTGAGCGAACAAGGTATGTGCTCTCGTAATTCTGCAGACTGGCTAATCAGAATGCTAATGGTTGGCTTCTCTATAGTAAACAACTCATCTTTCACTTCGACGGGCATTCAATTCCCATGCCAGCCTCCATCTTCTCTCGCCCACAACCAACCCTTCCTCCCGGTGGCACACTGCCCATACTTGCTTTCTTGCATCGTCTTGATATCCAACGCAGCCGCGAGGCCTCCCTGGAGTACATCCTTTGCCCACCACCAAGCCGTCGGCCCAGTAGTCCCACCGCGCGACTCTACGACAAAAGGCTCGCACAAACCACCCCCTCCGACCCGCTGCAGGATCCCTATATCCTGGCCATGCTCATCGCCCTCGCCCAATCCCAGCAGCGCCAATATGCTCGAGCTCGTCTGCTCTCCACGACCCAAAGCTTCCAGGTATGTCTGTCGCCTCTGCTGTCGCGCTCATCCATCGCCCATGGACTTACCCCAACTCTGGCCACGCAGGTTCATGTCATCGTGAGCGATACCAAGGTCAAGTCGCACCTTGTCCTATACACTGCCGACGTGCCTTCCGTCTTCCTCGACAGACTTACAAGCCCACACAAGCGTCCCCACGCCGCCCACCATCTCGCTATCCGCTCGATCGATATCCCCTTCCAACCGTACTCGTCGTTTCTGGAACGACTAACGCAAACGGTGGTCCCCCCGAGTCCGAAGCGTTCCTGAGACTTGGACCCATCGGATGAGAACGCAAGGACTAACAAGCGCAGGAAGATGGCATGAGGAGAAGGAAGGAACAGCGACAAGGCACAATAATGAATACCTTCATCTCACGATTGGAACGGTGGATACGGCATGTGCGGATACTGCAAAATGACGGGTTTGGCTTCATTGTTCGGCGTAATCAAGATACCCATTCTGTTTTTTTTTTTCTTCGCTACATAGCGGCGGCCGCCCACTAGGCTGGACACTGCCAAAGTTCGCTCATCGCCCAAGACACGATTCTGTACGAGACTTGGGGGACGGGGGGGGCGAAGGCTAGAGTACGACGCGTCCAGTCACTCGTCGTGACTTGGTCGACATGACTCATATCGCTCAGCCTTTCCACCTCGCCTCTTGCTGTGCTAAGCAAATCGGCCAAAGGCGCGACTCTGTTGACGCCGCTTGGATCGACAGCCAAGTGGGAAGAAGGATATTGTTCCCCGAAAAAGAAATCGGGCACAATGGCGAAACTTCTCTCTTTTCTCTATCCTTTATTTTGAGAATCCCCGCGTCCTTTCCTGCCATACAGCCCCATCACTGCCTGGTTTGTTTTATGACATTGTTACTGTCGTCTTCTCCACCGTCATAGTCATTACCTTCGCTCTCGCTCACATCCAATCCAAAGCAGTGGACGTGTGTCCACGTCATACATGCCATGTCCATTCCTGATCCTGCCCAGCAAAGATGGACAGGAAGACTGCGCTACTAGAAATCCCTTGCCAAGGAAAAAAGTCGCTAGATTAGAACATGCTGAATTTTGGGCTAGTTGGCGGTTCTGGGGGGCGGAACGAGAGAGCGAGGGACGGCTAGCTCTTCGTGATCCAGGTAATTCAACCAGAAAAGCCGTTGCAGGCAACTCTTGCATTCCTGTGGTGGTTCGTCGGGCGTCTTGCCATCCAGCTCCGCCGCAGTCTTGATCATGATACTCTAAAGTCGTGAGTCAATGGCCGGAGTCATGATGTAGGCTGCCAATGCGATAACGTGGACGCCGCAGTCCGACCCGCTCGTCTGCTGTGGGTGGAGGTGTTTACGAAGGGAGGTAAGTGGCGGGGATGAACGAGGCACTGGTGGGCCAGATGTACTGCACGCCAACAGTCGTCTCAATAGTAGGCCACGCCTCAGCCAGGGATACCAGTGACAAGAGGAAGCACTTGGTCATGTGCGAACGGGAGTATAAGCACGTAGCGGCGTACAACGTCGTATAGTTGCTTAATAAGTGCAACGAGATGCAGACGAAGTGGGCTATCAAGACCAACGAAGTGCTGTCTAGGGCTTTGAAAAAAGAAGTGCAGATCAATCATCCCCAGCATGAAGGCATTAAACAAGTGCTCAGTAGTGTTCAAGGAAAACAGCCCCTTAAAATTGTGCAAAAGCATAGCTTCCATGGAGATCATTAACTACTTCTCGAACAATGCCTTCTAGAAGACGCTGTACATGCCGTTCGAGACTGCCATGCTCGTACACCGCGGCCATCTTGATCGAAACACTGGAAGCGCGACACGCCAACTTTTATGAGAAAAACACTAATCTTAACTTATAGTTATGTTTACTGGTAAGGGCTCAGAGTCTTTAAACTTGTGTTATACTCCTACTGTCACTGTTACCCTCCCCGTCCTCGGATTGAGCGCCTTATGGCTTCTCCTTCTAATCGTGTTTCCTTGTCTCTTTATGTGAGAAACAAACTTGATTATCCTAGGAGTTAGAAATTTCCTCTATTCTCATGTGATGCCATCTTGGCAAGGACACACTCCACTACGAATTAACACTATAGTCTTGTGTGTATAAATTAGCACAACTACTAAGCTAACTTGCCCCTAAAACAAGCACGCACTTTGGCTACCCTTTATATAATCAAGGGAGCCAAGGTAACCTGCTTGCCTAATTCTACCTCTCTCATAACCTCTATATCTACGATTTTCTGAAGAACCTTGCCCAGGGAAGATTCAACAGTATCATTATCGCCGGTACGTCAGTCACGGCCTCATCGGTGGTTTAGCTCGCCCGCGAACCCGCTTGGCCTTGGTCAACATCCATCATCGTCAGTACGTCAAGCTGCAGCCCAGCGTGGACTCTGTTGCCACTGACGCTCCGGCGCCCAACGGTTGTTCGCGCCATGGTTGAATTGAAGTCAGATTCAGCAGTTGCTCTGCGTTATCGGGTATTTCATACCGTTTTAAGATATTAAGAGCTAGCACAGGTCAGAGGTGCCCTGTATTGGGGTTTACGTACTGTAGTATTATATATGTATCTGATGAACCATCAATGCCATTCCTGAGCCTGCATTCGCTTTCACTATAAACTAGGTAATATTGTAGTGGCAGGAAGCTGTGAATTCCCTGCATAATGAAAATGGGGCATCTATTTAATAGTAGTTTGTGTTGGAAACCCCAACAAGATTCAGATGTTAACAGAGCTCTTGGTAGTACTTACGCTTAAGAGTAATGCTAGTTGTCTCATCTGTGGGGACAACAAGTCGTCACACGTCCTTCTAATCTTATTTACCTAAGGTATCCACATGCTCCCCAGTTCATCGCCAAAAAGTGTCTTTACCATTGTTGCATAGGTACTTAGATAAGTTACTCGAGGAGCGATGTCTGGACTGAGTAGTGATGGTTTTTCATGGTTGTACCAGATGGGACAGCAACGAGTAAATTAGTAGTACTGTTGAAACAGTAGGCGGAATTATCAACGTCCGCGCTTTCAAAGTGGTTGATAGTGTCAGCAACGTCGAGCGAATGGCTATTATAAGCATCGTCTGCGTGCTCGCTCCAATAGATAAATTTATTAGTGTTGTTGTTGTTTAGAAGTTGACGAGGTATAGTCACTGATTAGGTAGGCTGTATGTTGGGAGGGGTCTTACTTGGAACACCAGTAGAGAATGCATTTGAACTATTAGTATTAGGTGCTACAGTAGTCCCTCTTTGTGGCTAGATATCAGGACTATCTATTTCCCCCCTAAGGGAAGGATGTTAGTAGCAGCAAAAAGAGGGTAGGCTATAACATAGACTAGATAAGCAGAAGGCTAATAAACACAAATCTATTGCCATTTAGAACATCAGTCTTTCTATAGAGGAAAAGTGTTCAAGACTTATATTAATACTAGGGCGCTAGATAATAGTGTTAGCTGACATGTAGTGGCAATAGGCCGCAAGTTACTTGAGAGTGACTTTAGGGTAGGCTTGCGAAATTAGGCTAGAGCTTTAATGCAAGTGAGGTTTAGGGTCACGTAAGTACTTGATAAAGAACAGGGCACATAGGGTCCTGTCTCTAGGCTTTTAGTGACAAAGGAGTAGCTTTTCTGGACGCAGAAGGCCATGCCTTTGTAGTGGTGGCCAATGGTTAGAAAGAGGATCTGGCAAAAGCATTTGAAGATACAGTGCAGGACATAACGCAAGGTCTAGAGCTCCAGAGTCCCGTCGTCTAGGTTGCGGGGTTTGGGGCTCAAAGACGTCTTAGCGATGCTTCTAGTAGTCAAGGATAATGGTTTCTATGTCGTCAACTTCATAATAGAATCTCTTGACACGTCAAAGGCTTCCTTTAGAATAGTTAAAGGAGACAGGTGATATGGTTCTAGCAAAGATGAGAGATGTTGACATGGGCAGGAAGGCAGACATGGGCAGGAAGGCAGACATGGCAGAAAGGTAGCCTGTCAGATAGTGCTTCTTTCTGCCACGCTTGGTGATGGAAAAAGCATGCCAAAGGTAGGTGGAGACTTTTGACAAACGCTAAAGGATGCTCAGAGATGGAAAAAATAAAGAGTTAAGAGAGGAGAGAAGAGAACTGAGATGGGATGTAGTAAAGCGGGCCAGAGGGTCGATGCGGAATTATTTTCCACATTCAACGTCTTCTCTCTCTCTCTCTCTCTCTCTCTCTCTCTCTCTCTCTCTCTATTTTATTTTATTTTACCTCTACTAAATAACGATAAAAACAATCGACAATGGCAACGCCAGCAGCAACACAACCTCACAATGGGGGAGTTGGTATGAAAGATCCAGAGAGAGAGAGATGATGGCTGCGACATGCATCCAAGTTGCGAGATACGTAGATCTCCGTGTCTGGCCCGGCAGTCTCACACGAAGATAATTCAAGCCGTTTTCGTATGACTTTTCCAGCCAGAAAAGGTGTCTCGTAACAGCACTCAAGTGTCTTGAGGCATTTGAGAGCAGAACGGGAAGCCTGTTATTTTTCTCACTTGTCTAATGAAAATGGGAACAACAGTTATGTGGGATGGTAATGCAAACGGGGAGATTGGACGTGGTGACAAGCAAGGATTTAGGCAACCAAAGTGCGGCAAACAAGCGCTTGACAAACAGAGATGAAAAACTTTTCTTCATTATGGATGTGGTATGATGGCCAGACCTGGAAGGGAACATACTAGAGCATAAGATCCAATGAAGCCGAAAAATGGTGGTTAGAAACAAGCGCCGCAGTCCGCGAACCAGACTTCCACGATCCCCCTATACACCAGCCAGCCGAGTAACCGCTACGCTTGAGAACCTCCAGCGATCGGACGGGCCGTATCTCCACAAAAGACAGATCTCCTTCGCAACAGGGAGAACAAAAGGCGACTGGGACAGGCTGCTGCTTGACCCAAAACACCGCGACCACCTCAGCGCATTCCTGAAGGCGCCGAAGCTTGGCAAGAAGTGCTGGATTGGCTTCTTTAGCTGCCCGCAAAGTAACTGGGTTGGGACCGGAAACGGATACAAGGATGCCGACTGGCACTGCTTCGCAGCGATGATAATCCCGGACGCGCGCCGTGGAAAGCATCTTCTGCTGTACGACAACGATGCCAAGGCGGGTGTGACGATGCAGTCACGAATATCAGATGTGATTTGGGGTCTGCAAAAGAATCTCTGGAAGGCTGTGCAGAAGATGGGACGGTTCACGCTGTGGTACTCGACGGACCAGAGCAAAGCCGGGACCAACAAGTGTCTACAATATTCCCTCGAACAGGTCCATCGATGGTCCAAGCTGCAAGACGAAGCACTCGAGGGCGAGAGTGACCTCCGTCTGTCGGGATTCGTGAAACTCACGAAGCAATAACGGGTTTGGGTTGGGTTAGGCCATGTTTGGAATCCCGTGGGGGGCGACGAGGGGAATAATTATGTGCACGGCTTTTATTTGACCTGTTTCCGTGTTTTTTGTATCTCAACTGGATAGAGGTCACGTTTGTTATTCAAGATCTTCTGAGGGCTGATGTTCCTCCATCATGCAACCCGATATGGTGTCACGCGGCGTGCCTTGGCTTGGCGACATAGGTTTACCTGCCTTATCCGGGGCAAGGGGCCCATTCTTGTGCTGCACTCCTCAGGTCTGATATCGAAATCCCAGATTAAGGCTCCTTTCCAAAGGCGATGGACTACCATGGCCCTCCTTCCTCTATAAATGACATCCTCCTTGGTGTTTATTGTACGTACATGTTCAGCTGTCAATACCAAAGTGCCAATGGAGCATGGGCCCAAAGTTGTTATGATCTTAATGTTGACTACAACATGTGTCTTATCTCAACGAATGCAACCAGGTTAATACAGCAACTGAATCTAATGATTATCCTTCTATATACGCTCGAATCAACTTGCCTCATCATAGTATATAGTTTATTACGCGCTTCTTTCGGAGGAGAGTGACTTTGGCAAAGCCTTATAGAGTTTGCAACCCTAACTAACGTACACAACGCTTCCACCTTCAGCCCATTTAGCATGCAGAATGACTAGACCGTTCACAGTGCGGATTCATTAATCAATGCTCGGTTCGGGTCAAAAACCTTTCTTCCTAATCGATATTATAGAACCGATCAAATTCTACCAAATGGCGCTGGAAGTTTTATTGCCGAATGTTTTGTGGCTCAGCTACACGCCGGCGCGCGGATAGAATGTTTTTGGGATGCCTTGACCGGGCCTACCTTTGCGCCAAGCAGTTCTGTTACCGGCCTTTCCCAAATGCGTGCCGTGGCGTCAGGCGGGTTTATCAATTTTCTCTATCTGAGTAAGAGTCTCTTTTAATCGTTGTCTAGTTGCGGAAATGAGACGTCTAGAAGATGACACCGGGTACATATCTACTGACTACGTATTACCCGACACCCGCCAAGTCCAGCTACATTCAACAGCAATTAAGACGCAAGGCAGTAGTAGTCCCTGGCTCCGCAATTTGAAAAGTCTACGGCTCTATTTTCCATAACGGGTGTTAAAGGGTGGGATAACTCATCGCCGGTACGCCAGTCACGCCCTCATCGTTCAGTATGGCCCGCCCGTGAGCCCGCAACCTTATTGAACAGCACCGTTATCGCCGGTTGCCACCAACGTTTCGGCACCCAAAGGTCGTCCGCGTATGCATCCAGGCCATGGTTAAAGTGAAGTCAATTTCAGCAATTGCTCTATAATATAGGGTATACTGAACCGTATTAAGTTATCGAGATCTGGCACAGGTCAGAGGTGCCCTGTATTGGGTTCTACGTAGCTTGGTATTTTATGTGTGTAGGGTGAATTGCACTAGACCACTTACAGGGGTTAAGAGCGACGAAACCCTCCAATATTCCATGACGATAATATCTAGCTAGCATGTACAGGCAGGGGTAAAAGCTAGAATGAATTATAAATTCCCACTTTCACCCGTAGATGAGAGTCTGGTTAGGCAGAGAGGTAGAACAAGTGCGTTTCTTCATTTCTACTTCTGACTTCTATATCCTGTCATCCTCTTTATCTACCATTCTCGGTCAAATAGTAGCGGCTCAAGGACTTTACAAGTGATAACAGACAGACTGGCATGTACTGAAGAGGCCATTCTCAGCAAGCCTTATATGACTTCCCCTGAAAGGCACGGTATTCTAGGCAAGAGCTAGAGTGACAGTTACTTTGGATGCCGCCATGCGGAGGCTATTAGCTGCGGTTCCGACGTAGGTCTTGGTAACACTGCTATAATCACTACTAACCAAGTCCTCGGGGGCTGCGAACCAAGGCCATGCGCCAATCTTAAATGATCTGATATTTGTGATTGTCTTAACACTATAATATAGCGAAAGAGTTTATCTCTTGATGTTCTGGACGTTAACACAAAGCTTGAAGAAGTAGTTTGTTCCTTTGCGCCTTGTGAAAGTCGCTACCTGTGATTGGATTTGTGAGGAGAGATATTGTCCTTGATGGTAAGTGCATTACTATTAGCCTATGACTATTCCTTTCCTAGAATAAGAGGCTTTTTATTAGAAAGACTACGTGCCTTGTGACAGGTTTATAGACCTTGTGTTTGGCATGCCTATGCTGGCGCCTCGCTTAACATATAGACAGGCTAATGTAGACTAAGCACACGGTATGATACCCTGTCTTACATACGGTGTCCTAACAGGTTCTTAAGTCCTGTTTATAAACTACCCGATCGCTATAAATGCAAATAGAGAAGAAAGATTGGCAGTTACCAGTATATTATCAGCATGTTCGTCCTAGACCGATCTGATGGTGAGATGCTGTTTGAGTAATGTTGTGATAAACATTCTAGAGTACTGGGTTGCCACACACATACCTTCGTTAGTGTATCTTAATCACAGTAAGTGTGTTGTGGGAGCGACTAATTATTCTTTTCTTCACCCAAAGCTCAATAGAAACTACCCATGACGACCGCATGTATTAACACATCACATAGGGCACCGTAGTTGTTGGTTGCAAACCATGTATACATAGATGGTCTTGGCACCCGAGAAATGCGCGGATGGAAATATGGGGAATGAATGTATCACAGCATGTGTGGATACAGCCATGAATCAGGGTTAAGCGTTTCGGCTCTGCGCCGTTTTTGCTGGTCTGAGAGACGGACGCCCGAGTCAATCATCGGCGTGCGGCACCCAGATGCCCGTGCCGGACATCACTGTCCACATCCCGTCAAGGAGATCTTTATTGAATAGTCGGTCTGTTTGTTTAAAACAGGCACACGCTGTGCCCAGCCAGCACCGGCGTGAGCTGAGTGTTCTTGCTTCACCTCGACTGCAACACATGCAGAAGCCACAGGATCGTCATCTATCCATCTCCCTTCCACTTGGTGCAAGCCCACCATCAATCATCGCATTCGTCCCTCCGTCCTGTCAGGACCTGTTAATAATAGTCTCATTGCGGACTTTTGATTCAGCCGATGGTGGCATTCGGCGGGAATCCCCTCTTGAGATTGTAACCCATCACCTACACCAGCTAATCAGTGTGAGTACGGATGTAGGTGCTTCAAACACACTCCACTTCCTGAATAGCCATCAATAGGCGAATCTAAACCAGTATTTAGGCAAGATATAAAGACATTGTCCAGCCACCACAGCTCCTGTCAGATGAATTGGCACTAGCAGCCAGGCAGACAATTGAGGCTTGCCGGCACCAGCGTCAACTAGTCCGGGCGGAGTATTATGTCCCAGCGTTCTGTCCTCCGTTTTGTGCCCCTGCGCACATTTAAAACAGAGTGATATAACACTATGGGACCCCGCTCGCGTCCTGGCTCCTGGCACTCGAAACCCAAGCTTGTATACCTGCTTACCGTGTCTAGGGTCCAACAGGCTCCGGCGGTACCCCACCTCTGGACGATGATATACATCGTTGTATAGTGTTTATTTTCTTCCCAAAGTCCCAACGGCGTGAACGGATGTGCATATTACCTGGGCCCTGGAGCCAGGCACAAACGCTCTCAGCAAACTGCCATCAAAATGACATTGTGGTAAAGCAACTATGCGTGGACTAAAGTTCCGATTCGATCGATGAAGCTCAATATGGCGGCTGTTCGTCATAGTAATGCACAACGAGGCCGAAAACGAGACAAGTATTAACAGCTAGGAGATCCTTACATGGGATTAGGCTAATAAGTTCCTCAGCGCTAGAGGTAAAGAGGGCTACGCTGACGTCTAAGTTATCTAGTAGGCTCTTAATGGAAAGTGCTTTAGTCTCTAGATCTATATTCCTATATAGCTGTTTGGTATATTGACGTCGTCCTGCTACTAGTTTAAGCCTGTGTTAAACGATGGCTGAGAGGTTGAGCACAGATCAGATCTGTACAAGTTTACCAACATATTGTCTTCGATGTTACTGCAAGGCTGTGGCGGATCACGCAACTATGCACTTCATGGCCACACTCAATGATCTCACTAGTTAATGGCCGCGTGGTTGGGTTACCTGCTGTCGTTGATCTGTAGTAACTGTGGTAAAAGTGACGAGGGTGGACTAAGTAACGGCTTAGGCTACAAGGCGCCATCGTCGTTAGGCTTGGGTAGCCTGCCTCATGGAATTGGAAGGATTCCTATGCACAGTTAACTCCTCCTACTAACGTTTGTTGGGGAAACCTTGGCGAAGATTTAGCTTATGTATGTTGTATGGCACCTAGCGCTTCCTATTTCTAGTGTTCCATGCCAAGAGCGCGCTATTGGTATTAGATTCCTCTGTAGAGCCACACTGACGTTGCCGACCGCCTGGTTTGTGCTGCAGGGGACACGGCCGGTTTCGCCTCTAACCGCATCCAAAAGCTCAACATGGTATTTCTTAACAGTCGTGGCTGTGAAATCGTCTCTCCTCCTATCCCACACGCCCGACAGTATTAAGTTTACTCTACAACATTAGGCCGAGTTTGTCTATGGAGCACATTGAAACACTGGGAGGTTGGGGCGCCCTTGATGACGCATCTAGGATACTAGACATAGTTGTGGCAGATAAAAGACCCAGCACACATCATTAGGCCCTAGGGATAATAGATAAAGTATGGCTTATGTTTTGCAGCCTAGACACCTTATTTTATAGTAATTAATAGGACATATAAGCAACAGCCTAGGCTAGACGGGTGAATATAGGTAAAAGAAGGGCGCTTGTTTCAGTACTAAGGCTATACAGGCATTTATCTTTATTTGTAATTCTAAACAGGGTATACTTATAATAATACCCTCCTATTATGTAGTAATATATTATTTACGTGCTACGTAACATAAAGTCAGGAGCGGGTAGAGCTTTAAAAGCTCACTTGTTCTGGATTATGTCCAAAGTTCCCGTCTCTATCTTCGCCTGCTCCTCTTCCTTGGCCTCTGCGTCCACTCCCGCTTTTGATTCCTGCTGCTGCTTGCATAGTTTAACTTCAACCCATTCCTTGGCCTTGCTGTCCCAGTCCCAGATGTAGTTCTTGCCTGCCGGGCGGTCGGGTACTCGCGTTCGGTCGGTATTGCGCGCGGATTCGCGTGTCATAGTGATGATTGGAGCCATGTCGCTTAAGGGGGGGCTGGTTAAACTTGATTGTGTCTAAAACTAATTAGTTAACACTATTCGGTTATTTTATCTACTAGCTAGCAGAAATATGTATGCGTGCCTCATGAGTGCTTTCAATCGCATGTTACGTTAAGACATTTCCTCTCTCGGTAAGGTGGCTGAAGACAACAGAGAGCGTCTAGATATCCGCCCCTATCGTCTCAAGAGGGCGTCAGCAAACAGGTCTATTTCTAGCATTAACCTGTCTAGACTTGTCTTGTCCGCCGTTCATATACAAGATGTGCGAGTAATGAGTAGCATATCATGTAAAAGGGCACATGACAGTCTGGTGATATATGCTAGTTATGGTTGATGCTATTGCGACGGATTGGAGCACAACATGCGAACGACCTTTGGGCGCCATAACGTCGGCGGCAACCGGTTATAGCAGTCTAGATATATTATAATAGATAACAGTAATGCCAGCTTGGCCAGATATATCGCGATAGGTAACAGCTATACCAGCCCATTGGGGCTCGGCCGGATCGATTGCGATGGGTAGCATTGAACAAAACAATAGCAACAATATCAATCTAATACTAGTCGCGCCGTACAAAGCCAAGAATAAGATTACCAGCCACAAAAAACTAACCGAATGTGTCCTCCTCACAAAGCAAACATTTCCAATCCCTTTACATACCGCTTGATGTAGCGGATAAGGTCTTGCTTGAACACCTCCAACTCTGCATCCTTCATCGACTTCTCCTCAATCAGGTATTTCAAGGAGTAAGCGGACGTGCTCTTCTAGCCCATCAAGAATCTGCTCCCACTTGGAAGTAGCCTGTGATCTTGATGAAATTGCCCCTAAAGTGTCCCTTGGCTGCAGCAAACAGCATTGCCCCAGAAGACTGGTAACCTGTCAGGTGTAAAAGCAGCAAGTGAATTCTCAGCGCTCACGCCGTCAATCTGCTGGTACCTTGCTGTCCAGTCAGCAGCCGTAACTGCATCCTGAAACATTGACTCGAATTCGCAAAGACCCGGGTCAAGTGTCACCTGAGCCTTGAAAACAGAAGCCAGTGAATGCGTGACGCCTTGCTCTTTTCAACCAGCCTCCCCAGTATCTTGGTATGGTATGTTAGGGCCTTCTGCTGTGCTGAGACCTGCCCGGTAGCTGACCTCCAGTATCTCTCCACTTGAGTCAATATGTGGTTCTCCTGACCCCCTGTGAGGGCCGAGATTGAGCCGACCCAGAGAAGCAGAAGCTGTGCGTGTTCGTACTGGTTGACCTGATTCTTCAACATGTGCTTCGTGTATATTTCGCTCTTTCCTGAGAGAATGTTGACCTGGCTGGTGATGCCATTCCAGAATTGAACCCACCTGTCCCTGAGGTTGGTGTGATTAACAGCATTCACAGCTCCATAGCCAGCCCGTTTCTGTTTCTTGGACGTGAGTAGCTTCTCAAATGAATTACTGACAAAGCGGGAAACGGGCGACAGTACCGCCACCTGGCCATAGACCTCAATCTGATATAGCTTCCGGACGTTGAACGACATGTCTTTCACGTGGCCCAGAAAGGCAGAGTTTCTGATCGCCAAGTCGGTTACTGTTGACTGGGGAAGGGTGGTTGAGTTATTTGCTGTATGCGCGGTTGTGATAATGCCCAAAAAGGAAAGAAACCTTTCCAGGTAGCGAAGTTCGGAAGAGCTCTGTGGCAGAGGTAAAGAACCACTCTGTAATGGTTGTAGTAACCTAGAGAAGAAAAAGAAAAGAGAGGAGAACGGTGACGGGGATAACGATCTATTTGTTGAGAAATACGCGTCGTATAATCCGTAGTAGGCCAAAGAGGAACATCAAGCCAGTAAAGCATGGCTTGAGAACAAGAAGTATGCTGCTACTAGTCTGGGGACTGCTTGCTCTGGGAGATTTAATGGTGGGATGGTGTTGGTCTTGCTCTCTCTTCTGATAAAAGCACCCTCCCTGCTTCTTTGCCGCGCGGCAGCGTCTTTCGGCAGGTTTTCTCTCGCCAGGGCAGCAGCCCTATCAAGTTTGTCCGCTTTGAAAGGCATTACTGTACTGTCTGTCCTATGAGGACAGATGGACAAGATAGGCAGTTCAAGGCGATAGAATGGGATAATGATTTGGAAGTCTGGATGAGAGTGCACCGGGGTGATTTATTGTTCGGGGAGGAAAACGGATTCGTTATATGTTCAATATTCATCGACAGCTCAGCTCGGACCCTCGTCCCAAGTGATACTCTTCCTTACGCTTTCCTTCAAACCCGCCTTAGAGTGACTTGTCTGGTCTCCCGTAAGAGTTTTTCCCTTAAGGGGAACAAAAGGTCCTTGGTTGAATTCATGCAGGCAGTAGGCGTCGCCATCCCCAGGATCGACATCAAGAAAATTTTTACACATGGTTAGAAATATCAGAACACACGTTGTGACCGAAAAGACAAGTCAGGGATACCCCCCCTAAACGCTTGTGTCTATCTTTAACATGGGACAGGCAATGGTTTTGCCCTGGCCGACAAGCACCAACGTCAAAATACAAACATGCCC
Organism: Colletotrichum navitas; assembly: GCF_030913465.1. Taxonomy (NCBI): domain Eukaryota; kingdom Fungi; phylum Ascomycota; class Sordariomycetes; order Glomerellales; family Glomerellaceae; genus Colletotrichum; species Colletotrichum navitas. The sequence continues at coordinate 79,516 of NW_026850637.1, read as the reverse complement.
TCCGCCAAACCGCCGGTCAACCGCAAGCTCCAAGCGCGCCAGGTGTACCAATTCTATAACGCGGCGACAGACGAGGGCAAGCAGGTGTTAGAGGAGCGGCTCAAGGCGGCAGATCCCGAGTTCAAGCTCCTCAAGAACCTCGGCTAGGCAGAGCAGACAGGCCCAGACGAGAGCCGCTGGCTCAACAGCTAGGACATCAAGGGGACATTCAAGACGTGGATACCCCACATGTCTACTTGGCGTACCAAATAGGACAAACAGAGTTCTATAACCGTTCCGCCGCGGAAGGAAGCACCGCAAGCTCAGCAAGGACAACACAAGAGTAGGCACCCTCCTGATACTAGTCACAGCAGCGTAGAGAGTCGTCATTCTATAAACCTTGCGGAGCCGCCTCAGCTCAATAATCCCAGGGCTCACAGGCTACGCGCCACAAAGAGCGTCCAAATTATGCCTAGGTCTTGGGGCCCGTCACCCAACGATAATTCTCTCGGTGCCAAGACATCCAGCAAGAGGTAGTACTACTTTTTTAGTAAGAAAAGTAGCACCTCCTACCAGGAGGCCAGCGGAACAGAGCAGCCACTGCAACCTATACACGTCGTAATAGACAATGTAGCAGGAAATAGCACAGAGGGCGGCCACCTAAGTCACACCCCGCCAAAGTAAGGACCAAGGTGTTAAAGTGCGTATATACATCGTACATACCCCCACCAGCCACACACCCTTCACCACTTGCGGGAAAAGAGACAGGAACAACTATCACCACCCCATCTGTTCCTAGTAAATATAACAAAAGCCAACAAACTAGACTAACATGCTATCTATTTAACCAAGTAAACGCACGCAGCAAGTCGTCACAGGCCGCGTGGCTGATGTTGCCGGTCACTCGTTACTGGCTATTTCACGCATTGCCTTGTCCCTTTGTCTACATATCAAGCTAGTTCTGCAGCTCCATCATATTAAGGGCCAATTCGGTAAGGTCCGCTCAGCACGCCGCTGCCCCTGCGTCGCCAATCAATATTTATCATTGCGCATCTTATAGTTCATCAGCTCCGCTGCAAACTTGCTATATAGCTCCTAAAGCTCCTTCTTTGTGTTGTTGCTGCTATTATACCTAGCGTGCAGGGTTCCAGCCTTCATGTTGTTGTTTTTTATATTCTTGTTAGCAAATATATCATCTACGTGCTGTTACTATTACTGTTACTATTACTATTGTTGTTACTACTTCTAAGCAATAAAGAGGTTCCAGGCTTGGTCGACTGACTGCTGCTCATCGTTAGAGTTTACAAGCTCGGCCATCTTTTGTTACTAGTATTACTCGTATAGCGTTTAGGGAATGTTGTGCAGCCGCTGAAGTAGGTCTGGATCTAGCTGACCCTGTCTTGATAGAGAGATTGACAGGAACGAAATGTGCAACTACAGAGGGATCATTGTTAAATAGCATAGTATGGTCGGCCTAGTCGACGCAACGTTAATGTGCGATAGCGGATTCGGCATTGAGGTGACGCTATTCGCGCGAGGCCCGTTATTAAGATGGTTGCACCATTCCAAGTAAAGATGTTGCACATACGGCGGCAATCGGCTTTTGTCCATGTTGTTGACCGTTATCTCCTCAAAGTGTTGCTCCCACCCCTCCCACTTGGTAGTAGGAGACAGGGTTGCAACAGATTGTGACATGATGCTGACGATGACTTCGACGCCGTTTCCTCTGGCCCTCAAGAGTCCAAGGCAAAAGAAAGGACAAAGAAGTAGACTAAGAGCCTAATCGGCAACTTTAATAAACATAGGTCTCCACGACGCCTCGTGACCCCCCAAGAGCGCACAGACTGCATCCGCGCCCTCGTTGCAAGCCTCATGGCTGATTCTAACGACAGCAAGGCTGCCTCTCGCCTCCCAATGTCTGTCGAGGGCCAGCTCGCCCCCCCCCCCCCCCCCCCCCGGCGCCTTGTGAAACTCCATGCCCAGCAACGCAAGCTTTTGACCGAGAGATAAGAAGTCTAATAATTTCAGTACGGCTGGTGGTAGAGGCAGGTGGTGTTGATACCAAGCCATGGCATCGTCACATAATAACAGCTTAGGAGCCCAAGATGCCATGGCTCAGTTCCCAGTAGGACAGACGCATGAGGATAAATGCAGAGCTAGTAAGAATTCCAAAGGATTAGTGCGTCTTGCATCCCCAAGAGATGTTGCTGATGGATTATCCGTTTGATCAGAACCTCGTCCACTAGGCAGGCCTTGCACGTCAAGCCTAAACATGCCCACAGTAGGGCACAGACGTATCTTTCAGTACCTAGGTACTTAGTGTAGTACTCTGTATCCTGCCTTTAGAATTTGTGGTACATTCTGCTCGGACCGGGTAAATGAGGCCGGGTGTCCGATAATCCGACACCGATTGAAAACCCCACAAGGCTCCGCAATGCCGTAAAGGCATCGCGACATGATGATAACAGACCGAGGTGTAACGTAATAAATAATAAAAGAATTTGGCTGCCGCGTCTGCGCGGCATAGGAAGTTTAAGCGGACTAGTACCAATCTTTAATTAGAAGAACCCACCTCCAGGCGAGACAGCATTCCAAACCCCCATACCCACCCAATTCAACTGGAACAAACACACACGGCAGTCTGGCGATGCACTACAAGCTGCAAAGATGGAGAAGCTGTAGCCACTTCGATTCTGTCTCCACCCAGTGCAGAAGTGCATGTTGGTGGTGAAGCGTTGGCGACGGATGGTGAGCGATGACGGCTGTCGTCTACACAATGTCATGGAAAAGGACAGGGGCGCAGGAGAGATGGTGCGGAAACGTTGCATCTAGTATCACAAATGCTCCTCCCCAAGAACATCAAATCGCAGCGTACTGTGTTCTCCATCATGTACTTGGGAATTGTACACTTGAGCAAGCGATGATGGCAAGATGTTAATGCTGCACTACGTCAAATTCTACCAAGGCACCTTTCTCCTCTTGTTCCTAGGCAGGTAAGGCTGGAGTTAAAATAAGAAGGTACTGTAGAGAGGAGGTGATACTACTTTTCCCACCAAAATAGTATCACCACCTCTTGCGCAGTGCACTAACTCATGACACCACTCAGGCCCTTCGACGGTAACGAACTTACCACACCCTGACGCCACGCCGGCAACGAACCCGCCAGTGACGAACGCACTTGTTGCATAGCAGGCGTTCTCAATCCCCCGGTAGTTGGTGAGACTAGTCCCAGTCGCCAAGCTCGTGAACCCTGACGTTCTAGTGGATGCAACATGGCTCAATCAAGCCATTGCAAACCTCGCCGAATGCCAAGACACAGAGACATACATGGTCGACACGAGCGAGCTATTAGCAATAACAACAGTAGCTAGTTACCATGTCAAGCCTAGGCTCGCAGAGGCAACTAGGCAGGCCCAGACGCTCATCTTTCCCCTGCTTGTCAACCAGAACCACCGGGTTCTCGCCATCATGCAACGCAGGGGGCTTCTTATGGGACCGCCTGATCTCTACGACTCTCTGCCTATGGAACCGACTGTAGCCAGAGGCCAAGACGCCCTTCGGGCGTTCTGCCGACACTACATGCCTCAAGGGCTAGACAATGTCGACTACCTGGTAAAATGCAGCACCCCCCTGCAACAGAACGGCATTGACTGCGGCGTTTTTGCCTTTGCATCATGCATCTATGCTCTAGTGGTACAGCCTCTTCCGGTGTTCCTTTCTATTCCCATTTAGCGAAGGGCATTAGCTACTATTGTAGGCGAAGAAGAAGTCGAGTGGCAGTCTTTGGTTCTACAGCTACCCAGAACAGCACTGCCTGCTACTGACATGGAAGTGTTGCTAGCACCATCGTCTGGGAATTCCTTACAAGGGTGTTCTAGTATCCTAGACACTTTTGCGGCGCAATACGCAACGTTAAAGCTTAGTCTAACACAAGGGCTGGACCAGGCCATAAAGTCAACAAGGTCTGTACTTGGCGACGTCGTCGTTACACGTCACATATTCCAGCTACTTGAGACAATCTTAATCCACAAGGCTACCGTGCTCCAGCAGCAGCTATATGAAGTAACGGCAATGGGATCCTCATCTGTGGCGGGGGAGGAGATCGAGCCGCCCCTTCGCGCAGCGCAGAGGCAGATACAGCACAGGTACGAGGGCGTCAACAGGACGAGGGACCGGCTTACAACTATTACACTTCAGCTAAGGGAATTGAACACGACTTTGCGTGAGCAAAAGAAAGCTCTTCTGACAGAGCAAAGAGCTGTCTTGCAGAAGGGTACGGGGGTGTAGGGTTCACGATGATAATAACATTGCTTCCTTGAACAGTATGGGATGAGATGGAGGGTCAAGAAAGATATAATAAACTGCTGTTAGGTCTCGATTACTGGTTGTCAACCGCTTGCATCCCAGATAATTAACGTAGGACGTCTAGTGCTAATCATGACAAGTGTTGGGGACCGACCGCATCCACTCGTTGCGACCCTGGACCGCATACATATCGTCTAATCAGAACGGCCCGGAGCGACCAGCACCTGCGGTGGGATATGTCCTGAAAGGTCCAACGGAACAGGTCGTGGAGCTAGGAGAGGAGCATTGCGATGAAGCTTTCGGTCAGCCCAGCACGACACAACGCGGAGCAAGGGTGCAAGAAATAGACGGTGCAAGTTATTATGTGGCACCGTCCGTTAGGTATTGCAAAGCGCCAGTGACGGATTTAATCTACCCCTCTATGTATGTATATATATCGAGCGAGGATTGGGACGGACCGCTCAGGTCTCATGCCATACCGGGCTCGGGCGAGGGGGTTCAAGCCTCTAGCACACACCGCCGTGACTCAAATGTCACGTCTTCGACGCCCATGATCCACGAACCGGGCAGAGTCATGCTCACTCGCATCATTCGCGCTTAGCAAAAGGGCAGTGTTATCAAGGCTCGAGTAGCGAACCTCAGATCGTATCGTCGACGGGGTTCTCGTCACTGGCCGCAGAGCCTCTGATACAGTGCGGACCCTTGCGGCGTGGCCTGCAACTGACTCAGGGCGAGTGAAATGAGAATAATGCAGAGGTCAACCATTGAGTCATAACTTGATAGCGTAAAAGGACCGAAACGCTGGAACGAGATAAAGTCGGCATCTGTAGCATTGTTGGCAGGGACGACATGCTTGTCTGTACTGGTTATGTATTCTAGGTAGGCATCGCCAAAGGATGCCATGATGATCCAAAACTCGTCTTGGTCGAGGGCTAACATGAGCTTGCGGTTTCGTGGTCCGTGAGTTCTGTAAGAAAAACAACAGTCAGGTCGACCATGGCGTCAAGTCGTTCTCAGGCTGATACGTACGTACACCGGGCTCAAGGAAAGAGACTTGCTATGGGAGACTGAAGGGAACGCACATGCACATACACACACACACACACACACACACACACACACACACACACACGCATACACGCACGCAGGCACGAGACTGGTATGGACGACAAGCAAACGGAGGGGCACACACCTATTCTTTCGGTTTATTTTGGAATTCTCGGCGTACAGGAATGCAGCCATCTCGGCAGACTCTTCCAAGGCGATGCTAACATCGTGGGCAGCACGCCTGCGGTAGGGCTTAAGCTCAAAAAGCATGTAGGGAACCCTGCCTCTTTCCTCGACGTTCCTTATGTAGAAGGCACCGTCGGGACATGCCGTGAAGCCAAATCGACGCCGCATTGGGCCAGACGCCGAGACGCCGGGCGGACCAGGCCCGAAGTTATAGCGGCGTTCCTCGCATGTGATAAGGAGATGGCTGTCCCACAGCATTGAGAGAATGTCGGTGTGGAGGGCGTGGAGGAACGGGGCGAAGAAGCATGCCGTTTGTATTTCGTAGTTCGTACGACTGAGGAGATGAGGAGGCCGCGCTCCAGGCTTGATGTTTCCAGCGGCGCCGGTGGTGCCGGCGGCGGTTGCTTCGTTGGCCCCGGGCGAAGAGGGTGACTTGTATTCAGCCGCCAACGCGGCGAGGCTTCGCGACATTGCGCTGAAGTCGGTGATGGGTTTCCGCCAAGTCGGCAGACTCGTCATTGGCTTGGAGGGGGTATCCAACACGTCACCGGCTTGTGCAGCGTCGTCGTCGTCGTCGTCGAAATAAGAAGACATGTCGGGGACGGGAGCGGCAGAAGAGCATTGGAAGTTGAGGCTAGCCATGCTCGTGAAGTCCAGGCTGTTCCAGAAAAGCACCTTTGGAGTCGCATCACGGTCAGCGGTGGGCTGCAAGCCATCTAGCCTTGGCTTCAGGACACGCCAGAGCGAGAGCACAGGAGAGAAACCGCCGAGGAGTGGATGTAGGTGAAAGTCGCTCGAGCGCGAAGCCGGAGTTGCCGGGCTGGAATCAGGATGCGGCCCCCAGCCGTCGGCAATCTCAGTCAAGAAATGCAACAAGTGGCTTTTGGGTGAGGTGAGGGACCGGCTCAGGATCAGCCGTTTCGCCAAGTCGCGGTTATCAAGAGAGAAGAAGCCTTGCTCTTGGAGCTCCGGCGCTGCAGCTTTGGCGGTCATGGCGTCGGGCCAGAGAGCCCGGAGTGGGAGGAAGAAGTCGTAGGGCATCTTGGAACCCGAGATACCGCTGGCCTTGGGATTGGGCGGCATGTCTGCGAGCGTGCAGTCTGCCCTCCCCGTCGCCGCGACGGCCTGGCGCCACTCGCGGGCATTGCGGGGGAGAGATTTGGACGCCGCCATGTCGGGGGCGGCACGGCCGAGCGAGCGAGCGAGCGAGTGAGGGAGCTAGGAGATGGATGGATTTAGGTTAGGTTAGTTTGGTTTCTGAATGCCGCGGGCGGCAAAAACGCTCGTTCTTTCGCTCGCTCAGAAGACCGCCATTGAACCAGCGACTTAGGTAATCAATCGTCGGGGCCTGACGTCATGTCATCCAGTTGCTATATACAATGTACATAGTACATCGAGTGGCTGCTTGGTTTCTCAGGAGATGTCTGCACAGCCACAGCCACAGCCATAGACAGCTTCAGCCTCAGCGTCAGTCGTCACCCCATCAAAACAAAACAAACAAAGATCAGGTCCATCCTTGCGCTGGCTTGTCCGCCCTTTGCCATCGCCATTCACTACCTGCTCCCACTCAATGGTCAATCGCCGTTATGAGTTCCGACAGCAGTTTCATGGCCGACAGTCACACCCCGAACGCTGCACTTGCTGCTGCCTCATGCTTTCTACAAGCTCTCAAGGACTTGCTCGCTACGCACACAGACGCATTCCCCAACCATGAGCTTGCAGCACGCTTTGCAATCATCCACCAGGACAGCTGCCCAGAACCATCTTCTCCCCCCCAGCAGCGCCTGACACGACCAAGCCAGCAAGCCATAGTCGACATGATTGCTGCATCCCCAGCCCATCCCTCTGAGCGCGACGTCCTCAAGCCTCCACCGTCTGTCAGCCCGTACGCCAACTCTGTCGTCAATCACCAGTACACTTCGATTGAGCGAGCGTTCCAATACGTAGACACACTGAACTGCCTTCTGCGACGGCATCCTGATGCCCCTTTGTACCCAGAGTCTTCTGCCGCCAGAAACACCAAACACCAAAACAAGACAGCCTGCCTCTGCACCCCGCAAACGAATGACCCATGGCAGGACCTGCTCTCCACAGGAGAACAAGCACGCCCCGATGAGTGGAGGACACTGTGGCGTATGGTCAACCTGCTTGAGGCCGGCAACTTCACGAGCGCCATCGTGGCTGACTCATTTAACGCTCCGACAGGGAGCCTACTGCGCAGTGAACTAGCCTGTCTGTTTGCGCTTGTTTGTCGGCAGCTCTCCCGTCTTGATGCGTCTCACTTAGACAAGCCTGACGAATCGGGGGGCATTGATGTGAGTGAACGACTGACGGCGGGTGTCTTGTCGCCCTCAGTGCCGTTTATTACCCCGACAAGCCTGGACGAGTCTTAGCTAACGCTGATGGTTTCTTCCAGGTTGTCATAACGACATTCACGCCCGATACAGTCCGAGTACTCCAAGCCTCCCTGTTCTTAGCCTCGCAGCCGCCGCAAATCCATGTCTACAAGCAGTTAGATAAACCAATGACGAGCGTAACAGGGCCTGAGGTCTCGATAGAATGGCGGGAACTAGTGTCTTGGATGTGCGCCGCACCTGCCGGTGCTACCGCTCCCGAACCTTTCAATGACTCCCTGAGCATATTGAAGCACAGGGAGGAAACAGACACGGCACTAGGGGGCTCGGACTCGTCTCGGTCCACGTCGGCCTCGTCCACACTTTCGCGAGATACCGCAGCTTGATGCGCTTCGGGCTAGGAGCGCGGCACGGCTGGCAAAGATGCGGGCGGGTTGGCGGGGTTGTTGGCGGCAAACCCCTTCCCTTGGCTCGCGGGCTTCGCCCGGGGTGGACAAGGTCCAAGGGGGAGACGACAGGGGGCCGTTCCAGTTCTTGCAGGACAAGGGCGACCTCACCAGGATGGCAGCGTTGGACATGTCGGAACTGCAGGCGTTACGGGCAATCAGCAACGTCACCACAAGGAACATCATGCCCGATCTGAAGGAGGGCTGCGTGTGTGCCCGGGATCAACAGCGTTGGGAAGATGAGAGAAGGTTTTGGCTCGCGGGGTATTGGTGTATGATTACGAAATGACGAAATGATACCATGAAGGATAGATGGATACTATGAGGATGGCATTAAGGGTATTGCTATTTCAAAAGACAGAGGGCAACTAGTCCCCGCGTAAACGCGAAGCCGCTTGCTCCATGGCCTTGAATCCCGCCAACGTCTGGCTTGACTCGTAGCATAGCACCGATCCTATGACGCTGTAGTGCCACAGCTGGTGCGTTGCGTCTCCGAGCTTGGCCTCAATCAACGACAACGGTGTTGACGATGGCGGCGATGACGACGACGATGATAACAACGACTGCAACGCCTTCTCTGGCTCTGCCGATGGCCGTGGTCCAGCTCCGGCACCCGATCCATCCGCATCTCCCCCACAGTCACGGCATGTCTTGGCATGTTGCTGACCATACACAGACGCCTCTTGAGGATGGGGCCATGCTGCTGCGCAGCGGCGAGACTCTCGTCACCCACAACATCAGAGAGCCCGTTCAGGATGCTGCTGAACACTGCCACCCGTTTCCGCACTTGTCGCTGTGCCAGACTTGGCCCGTCCTGCGTCCCTAAGAGTTCTGACATGAGTCGCCGCAGACCTGCCAACATATCGGCCAGCCAGGTCCACAGTGCCCCCAGAGTCCACGACGCATCGCGCTGTTCCCGCATCGCCTCCAGCTCGCTGGTTGGTGCCTCAATCAACTCCCGCCGCAGCCTAGACACGCGCCTAAAGACATATAGGGCGAACCTGACGACCCTTTCTACGTACGCCTTGTCTGCGCTGTCAATGTCTTCGAGTGTCGTCGCAACGCTGTCCTATAATGTTTGCCAGGATGGCCACCCGTCGTCGCCGCCGCCGCCCTGCATGACTTGCATCTCGCCCGAGAAGGCCTCGTGGATGACCGAGTTCGCTACGTCTCCTCGATGGTGGTGGTGATGGTGGCGGTGCACCGTAGGTTGTACGTCAATAGGGATATGAGAGAGGAAGCCTGCGCCCACGTCAATGTCGTAGCCATGTGGGAAGATTCCCCGTACCGTGGGCGTCGGTTCCTTGGTGGGCATGGTGCTTGCGAGGCTGGCGGGACTTGCGGAGCTGGCGGGACTTGCGGAGGGTGACGTTGCTACGCCTTGAACTCCGAACCATCCCACGATGCACATGATTGTAGTCACGGCATACTTTACCGGCCACATCTGCTGCAGCCCATCTAGCCACTAGCCGAGTAGGGCCGCAAACACGCCAAGCAAGACCATGACGGCGACCAAGACCCCGAGGCATACCATAAGCCAGATAACGGCGCGCGACTTGACCACATACAGTACCCCGTCGATAACGCGACGGGATGCTGCAGTGGCAGCAGCGGCGGTGGTGGCGTATGCCGTCCGGTGCGGGGCTTTTGCTTCGGCCGTCGGCTTCTTCTGCCTCGGCGCCTCCTCGCCACTCCTCGAATGCTTCTGCTTTTCTCGCCTCTTGGCACTGGCCTCGCCCTGGCCTCGCCCTTGGCGAGGATCTTCTTGAAGTTGTCGTCATGCATTCTTTTGTCGCTTTCTGTGTGTTTGTGGTAAAGTGAGGTGAGTGTAAGGTAAATAAGGTGAGCATGAAGTGAGTGAAGCGAGTGTGAAGTAAGTATGGGGTAAGCATGAGGTGACGCTTCCATCGCACGGACGGGAAAGTGACACTGTGATACGATGGCTGCGAGCGGGACGGACTGCAATTAAGAGTGTTGTTCATTGATTGACCCGCCAAATACGGATGGAAAAAACGGCCAACTCGGCTACCTAGTCTCTCATACCAGGCAAGTGTGTCATCATCTTGAATGGGATCCCCTCGCGAACAATGCGTTCCCAAGCCAACGAGACGCTCTTTGAATCCTTCTAGACCGCATTGTTGGCTGATTCGTCCGAGACATCTGCCAGATGGGAGGGTCCGTGACTTGTTTGCGTCGAGCTCGGTTCGTGAAGGAGGATGCCAAGGCCCAAGAAATGCCAAGGCTCAAGAGATGGAACGCTGGCGCCTGCCTGGGAGAAAGTCAGCTGCAGAGCAATGACCAGGTTCTCTTGTATCTTACTCTTAGTTATAGGCCATTGATTCTCGTTGTCGGGGTTGTTTTCCTCATCACCATCCGAGTCAAGAACCGAGTTGCCAGAGCCATCATCAGAATCAGACCATCTAATATAGTTCTTGCGGCTCTTGGACGACGATGATGCGCCCTTGCGTTTCCTGCACTTCTCCGAGGAAACGTGGGCAGCTTTGCCATCCACACACTTGTTTGCGAGTTCGTCCCAGTTGTCCCAGTCGCTGTCGGCCTGCTCAAGACATTTGATAGAGTTGGACGGAAGCCCATACCTCGGCCCTGGCGGCAGCCGCTCTTGTTGCTCTGACAGCTGCGACATTCGAACCCAGCCCGTCGGTTGCCACGCAGGGCATCGCGTACCTACAAATATAAGGTTAGAATATAGCCCAGTCTTGCCAGAGTAACTTGGCTAAATGATGGATGGTAGGAATAAAAGAACCTTGACCCGCGACAGCGAACTAGAAGAGGTTAAGAAGCGCCGCGGCTTTGGGCGTTACTAGAAGAAGGAGGTTCGGACCCCACGCTACCAGCAAGATGGAGACGGACCGGGCGGCCAGCAACAGATCAATTAGCCCGGGCCAGTGTGGCGTAGCGTGGCGTGGCGTGGTGTGGAAACAGACCGGGAGGTGGCGGCGATGCTGTGTCTTTATCCTTAACGGCTTTGCCTAACGCCTTTTGAGTTAGCGACGATAGTGATGATGGGTAATGAGCGATTCCAAAGGGAAGTGACGGTACACCTGCTGGCTACCTCCCTTGTTCAGCATCAGGTGTTTCAGCCTGCCCACAACCGGCATCAAGTCAACGCAGTCAAGTACAGTGGGTGCAGTGGGTGTAGTTCAGTACAATTATAGACAGGAAGCACGCACGTCGTCGTTCAAATTCGTGGCGTTGGTTTGATTGCTTCTGTATACGGCCTGCATGTTGGAGGCAACTGGCTGCGCATGGCTTGCTTCATACTGTAGAGGTACAAAACTTGCGAGGGCAACGTTCCTCTTTCATGCATTTGAGCGCAATCTTCTCTTGCGCAGCGTTTCCACGAGTATGACATGACACGAGAAGCACAAACATCGTCGACACATGATAGGGATCTCCTGTAACTCACTAGGTCGTTTTGTGCCTGAGTCTAAAGAGCTTGCTTGGGAAGGTGTGAGAGGGGGGAGGATGTGGCAAAATTTCGCCACAACCCCTCCCCTGTACTTTCCACACATCCTCACTGGTGATGCGCCGCGAGCGCAGCGCCACGCAGTCCAACAAGACTCTTTTTCTACATTGCATCTATAATAACCTTGCAAGTACTAACATCTCTTCACTCACTTCACCGCCACATAATAATTCACTTGTCGCGCACGCTTTACGGTAGACAAGACGAGAGCACTCATAGTCGGGCACTGACTGCAACACAAACCGCAAGGCACACAACAACACACACAAAGACCACGTCCCGTAGAAGCCTGAAATCTGATCAGAGTTGAAAATAAACATGAAACACGCGCCTATAGTATACCATGTTTGAGTAATCGTCGCGCGTTGGACCGCACTTTTCCCTGCTTTTTCTGCACCCTAAGAAATGTCACACCTCACACCTAGCTATCACCTTCCGACCCTCCCTCTTTTGATCCCGACGCCGCCAACTCCTGCTCCACGAGGACGAGCTCGTCTTCCAAGGCCCGCAGGCTATTTGTGCCGAGGAGCCGCCTGTTGTTGTCTCTGGTCATTCGTCCTGTTTCTGCCGTGAGCTCCGACTCGATTGTTCCAATCCTGTTCCGAAGCAGTGATGCCGTATCCTCGTCCTTGACCACCTCACCCAACGCCTTTTGCACGTTTGCAAGCTTCCGTTCGAGTTCCTCTACCGGGTTGGGTCTGGTTTCGGCCATGGCCCAAAGCTGGCGCAAGATCCTTCTGGCGTCGTGCACGGCTGCCCGCGCGGTGGCCTGGCTCGCCTTCAACGATTCATCTACTTCTTTCTGGCATATCTCGATCGAACCAAGAAGCTCCAAAATGCCCTCGCTACACTCCTTGGCTCTGCCGTATTCGAGCTTGGCAAACCCTGACAAAGGCTCCGGCAGGGAAAGATAACTCAGGGCCTTAGGTATCTGGATGACGATATCGGGTTTCGAATTGAACCCCGTCGACTTTTGGTGGGCTGCCCTGATCGTGTCCAGTGCGCTTGACGGCCGGGTTGAGTCTGTTCTTGACGCCAGAAAAGCCGCCAGCAGCCTGCGCCATAAGAGGAAGTCTGTCTCAAGTGGGAGAAGCACCTGGCTGAGGTTGTAAAAAGCGTGGACAGCGACGGCTACCCCACAGTCAGTAGCATTTGTCTGCTGGATGCTTTGTCTCAAGGAGCATCTGAAAGAGGTGTAGAGGGCTGGTGGAATGGGGCCGGACGAACGGAAGCTATCTTTGAGGAGATGTGCAACGCGTGACTGGGCCTCGCTCTGCAATGACCTAATCGCCTGTCCGTTACCGCTGATTGAGTCATACATCTCAATCGTCACATCTGTGTCGTCTAAACTGGCAGTTGCAACTGCCAGGCTCCAATGGTTAGAAGAGTTAAACGGCATGAGTATCTTCACATCCGTTGCCGCCCCCGGCCGGAGCATCTCCTCGAGCTTGAGTGCTGTGCGGCGCTCATGACCGTGTGCCAACTCTTGTGCGGTACACTCAGCGACCAGAGTAGAGTGGGGCAGCAGATCGCTGAGCCCGTGGAGTGTCGCTGACATGACAGAGCCGATGACACAGGAGCCGGAAACCAGGCTGCCGAGAGGGTCCTCGTCATTGGCAAAAGACGTGTTGGGCCGCTTCGATGACGAGGCTACTGGAGAGCCCACGGTACTCTCCTTCCGCTTTCTGCCGATACTCACATGCATCCCTAGAGGTCTGGACTGCTCCATTTCAACGGTGGCCGCCTGGATGAGAGTATAAGAAAAAAGGGGCTCAATACCATAAGAGGCGACATTGTCCTCCGGCACAGTTTGAGCCACCTCGAGAGCCGAGGTATTGTGGACTGTGAAGACGTTAGGAGTAACGAGAGTGCTAGTGGCTGGGAAGCTGGTTGGTGTACAACTACCGGTAGGTTGACCGGTGTCATGTAGGCTGGAAGTGTTGTTAAGGTCTGCAAGCTTGTCGTCGTTATCTAGCTGCAGAGGGTCAAGGCTGTCATCCAAGTCGGAGAAATTGTCGTCTTTCGAGTCAAAGGAAATCTCAGGGGCGAAAGAATCTTTAGGCTTAGATGTCTGGTCAAAGCGTGTTAGTGCGATGGGGGGGTTTGGGCGGACGGAAGAGAGATTATCTGTACCTGTTGTCTCCTTGCTTCTTCGAGCGCTGAGTAGTCAGCTTCACTACTGCCGTCTTGGAAACTTTGTGTGCCCCGGTTCGAATCACCGTCAAGTTCGGTGACCTCTTCAATGATGCTCAGGTTGTGATGATGGCTTAAGTTCAATGATGCGACGCTGTCAACATCGTGACCGGATATATCTGCAGCTAGGAGGTTGGAAGAGTGACAAGGCTCGCCGCTATTTTGCTCAAGGTTATCGGCCACGTTGGCACGAGAGTTCCCAGGTTCGTCGTCGTGATGGACACTGTCAAAAGTGTTGGTAGTCAAAGAAGCGTCGAGTTGACTGTCAAGATGGGAGCCCTGGGCAATGTGGACTAAGGAGTCATTGGCGCCAATCTCGTTGCCCACTGCACTAGAATGGACCTGGGTTGGTTCTGGGGGTTCTTCGAGGCCCGGAGCCTGCTGCTTGGGTTGGGTAGAATCTGAGAAGTAGGTGTTATCAAAACTGATGGGGCAATGTGTGCGGTCCCGAAGGAGGAAGGGCAACAAACCCTTGGCACGGTTGGACTTTGGTTTTGTGCTGGGCTGTCGCTTGCAGGGCGAAGGCAGGTTTGAGCGAAGCTCACCGATCAGTATCACGATGTCGGCGGTGATCAAACCCTCAGCAGTCCTGTTAACACCAGGTTGCGCTTTGCGACTGGTACGGCGGTTGTGCGCTTGACGGCGAAGAGCCTCGTGTACAAAATCCTAATCCTGACACAGCTGGGCCAGGGACTTGAGGGCGTCGAAAAAGCGACGTCCGTGTGTCGTGACGCACAACAAGAAGAGGCCAAGGGAAAGGTCGATGCCCCAAGTATCGCAGGCCTTGCGCAGTTTGGGCAGGCAGCGCTCGTCGGGGTATTCGAGAAAGTCTGGAACGCAGCCGTTGGCGACGTAACTGGCGACTTGAAGAGGAAGCTTGGCGCGTAGATCGAGGGGGTCGACTTGGCTATCGGCGGTAGCTCGCGACTCGATGTCGAAGAAGCGGCGGGCGGTGGAACGATTGATGTTTTGCGCGTTTGCGAAAGCCTCGGAACACGAGCGGATGAAATCATCGATGTCGGCTGACCAACGGTCCATGTTCCGTCAAGGCCGCACAGAAAGAGGACTGTGAAATGTTTGGAAGAAGAACAAGAACCCAGCCAGCCGTATTGCAGAGGAGGGCTTTTGTGGGCTGCAAATTCAACGAGAGTGTTGGGGAGGACAAACAAAAAAGAGCAAGAAATGTACAAGAGGAGCAGACGTGGATATGGTGCGGGTAATAGTGAGTGTGAGCCTTGAATGAAGCATCACCTCGGAAGACGCGTCAGTCGACGATTAATTATGTACACGCGAAAGGAAAGGGGGACAGACAAGTCGTGACATCTTGCTCGTGCTTGATTTGGTGCTTGTCTGCTGGACACACGCGGGGAAAGAGTCAACGAAGGATGCTGCTGCACGGGCAGAAGGAGGTGCAGAATGAAAGCTCTTGCTTGCACTCTAAATTTGGCTGTCGCGGTCCTCTCCAACGCGGCGACAAGCAGAAAAAGGGAGGAGGGAGGGCGGCCGTTGCAGAGGCAGGAACCTACCTACCTGTCTGCTCGGGTAGGAAGGTCTTTTGCACGCTTGCCTGCCTGCCTCTTTCCCACAGAAGGAGGGAGACACACAGAGTCAAGTTAGCAGACTTGCTGGCTGACTCATGTGGGCTGACTTGGCAGCGGCAGAAGGAGGATATGGATGTGTTGATTTCAAGAAGGAACAGACAGGTGGTGACAAAACTCGGTGGTGTTTTCGCCACCACCTCGGCGTCGCTGTTACCTCTTTGGGCATTCATTCAATAGCCCGTTCGGCATTACCTAACTATGGTCTTCTCGCGTCACCAACCAACTGTGTTCAGACCCTCTTCGTCCGTCTCCTGCCACAATCAAGTGAGTTCATCCTCTAACTCCTTTCTTTTCCCTCACGCGAAGCTGAGCTAAGCATACCTTTTAAAGGCTTGCGAGTGGTGATGTATGTATGATGAATACACACTAATGCTAGTGTAGAGGGCGTGTTGCATGGCATTATAAAGAAGAAACAGGGGGTACAACCGAAACCTAAGAATACATATATGGTATATAGAATTATATCCAGCGCTGCCGGAGTGCACGGGGAGGATGTGTCAATGTTTCGCCACAACCTCCCAATCCCCCCTCCCCACCCAACAGAGAAGATGTGGCAATTTTCGGCCCAGCCCACACCACTGCCACCACTGCCACCACTGCCACAGCACCGCGCTAGGAAAAATACCAACACAGGCAGAGGCTGCTGAAGCAAGGGTAGAGGACAGACACGAGACCATCCTGTCCACAGACATGGACTGCGCACTCTTGCCCGGGCGGTTGCCATCTTGCTTGTGGGAGGATGTTTACGCTAGGTTTTGGTTGAGGAATCATTGTAGTAGACGTCTTATTTCTGATGGGAACCACTGCATGTCTCCATGCATCATTAGTGCACATTTAGACGAGAGAGTTTAGGGGGGAGGAAGACGCAACGACGGGAGGACGGTACTTATAAGCCTAGACCAAGACACTTCACCCTCAGGGCCAAGAGAGATGGATAGATTCAGGAATTAAGAGGGGAGGGGGAGGGCTGGTGAGTCGTCTGCGATGAATGGCGACACCGCTAGTGGTGGCGTCATTGGCGAGCGATGTTAAAGCGATGACATGTTTTAGAATGAAGGCGTCAAGGAGCAATGATGGAGGACAATGGCGACAGCGATGGTATTAGGAAGGGAGCCGTGGCAGCGAGCGGTTATGGTGGCTCACTAGAGCCGAGAAAGAGGCGTGGATTGACGGGAAAGGGCATGTTGACGGAGCCTGGAAGGTCAGAAGATGTGTAGGCGCGCCAGAAATGCCAGGCCATCTAGGCGGCCCATCACCGCCTAACGTTTTAGGCGGCTGTGTGCCATGGAGGGACGGCATTGCAAAACCAAAAGCCCAGCTAGAATCACAGATACAAACACACGCCACCGGGGCATCCTGCATCATCTTCACCATGGCGACGGTAACCTGGCGACAATCGGAATGCTCGACGTTAATGGCCATATACCTAATCTGCCCCTTGGAAAATCATGATTCTCCGATAGAAGGCCGAATCTCGGTAATGTATATATATTATCAGCAACCGATACCATGTCATGTTGGACAGCAAACTCCCCCAAGCCCCAAACCCAGCAAACAATAAAATACGGACTACCTCCCCCCATAAAGTCCTTCCAACTCTACTCCATTATTAGAAACCTTGCAATCATCCCGAGTCTTTCGAATGGCTGGCTGTATAGACGCGCCAGCTCATCATCTTGTCGGCGGAGTTCTGTTGTGATCTTGTGAAGCGCTTCCTCTAAACCGGTTGTACAATTGAGCAACATTTCCTGTTGGAAAGGCGTGGGGCTGCACCAAGCCGTCTCTCTTTCTTGGCGCTGTTGCCGCTCCGCACGTCTCTCATTGGTTGTTGCGAGGTAGGCCGCGACATCAATCTGCTTCAGCATGGCGGCTGCCCGCTGGGCGGCGCCGTTTGCCAAGCTTGCAATCACTCATCGGATCGCAGACAGTGTAGTCGAACTGTAGGCATCGAGTCTCGTGAGGTCGGCCTGGATCATGCTCGAAAGCGCTTGTGCCTCGACTGCCACAGTAGTAACGCTGCCCCTGAAACGGGCGT
Organism: Colletotrichum navitas; assembly: GCF_030913465.1. NCBI lineage: Eukaryota > Fungi > Ascomycota > Sordariomycetes > Glomerellales > Glomerellaceae > Colletotrichum > Colletotrichum navitas. The sequence continues at coordinate 61,883 of NW_026850637.1, read as the reverse complement.
ATCGCCCCACTGGTTCCAAAGCCTGCAAGACGGCTGGTGCGGGTGCTTCGACTCGGTCGTCGCTTAGATGTGGCATGCTGTGGTCCCAGTCGGTGACTTTGCCATTGATGACTTGTGCCATCACTCGCCTCTAGAATCGGCAGTCGCAGACGTTTGCAAGCGCAGAATCCAGCCAGTGGTTCTTTATCCACTCTGTTGTTTCCAGAAGGATATTCTGGTCGTTGTCCGTGAATGCGGTGTAGTCATGTCGTTGCCGCTTGGGATCTGGGTCAGCCATCTTACCAATGGGAGATGGAGATGGGGCTCGGCCTTCCGGTTCGACCAGCGAAACGACAACAGTGTCGCTTGGATACTACTGATCGATCGGGGCAGAAGTCCCTGGCTCCTAGGCGCTCGGTTCGTCATCAATATCACTGCTGATGTCGGGTTCAACGTCCTCATCTGGGGAGCTGATGATTTAATTGTCGTCAGGGTTTATTAAAGGCGAGCTAGGGATAGATTGTCGAAACGGAGGAGGGCTGTGGATTAGGGAGTCTTTTCGTTTTTGAACTCGTCAAGGTCACCTTGTTGGAACGCGAGTATCGAAGGGGGGCTGGGATTCCTGGGAAGAGTTCGCTAAGAAACAAGTTTTACTGCTTGTTACCGTTGCACATCCGGTCGGGGGCTTTGCAGGCTCACGAGGAGAGACAGGCCAAGGCTCGGATGGCATCTGCTTGAACCGAATGGCCCACAGCCCTGCGGGAGGGCTGGGTTCCTGACGATAGGGACACACAACCTAACGATGGCAGCCTTCTGTCGACGGCGACGGGAAATGGAAAAAAAAAAAAAAGAAGGAGCGGGCCTGCTGATGTGAGCGTTTACGTGTGTTGGCAATGAGACCGACCATCAAATGACGAGAGAGTTTGTGATGGTGTGGCGGTGCACGGCGGCTGTATTGCTGCAGAAAGATGTTTAGACGATCTGGAATGACGGGGTCTTAGGTACGGAGCTACAAGAGTCAAGTGGCCCGGCCGCATCACGCCTAGAAAAGCTGCCACACCCAAAAGCTGCCACACCCAAAATGCGCCACATCTAGAAAATGTGCCACACTAGAAAAGCTGCCACGCCTACATTACATTGTGGCACATGCAGCAAGATGACTGACTGGCTTTACAGAAGGCAGGAACTGTGAAAAGGAATCATCCTATTGACTCTGAATGACAAGCTTTGCTTGGTCCACATTGCCCAGTGATACGTCGTTGACGGTCGCCTCAATGGAGTCGGGAGATCACCACCGTTTGGTTTGGAAGCGTTGACGCAGTCCATACTTGGCTCCGGGCCTTCTGCCACCTCCCTCCCTGGCCTGTCCAGTGACCCTCGCTCCGCCTTGGCTCATCGCAAAGGTTTATCGAGAGCGACGTCCGGACCGTTCTCGAGGCCATCACCCCCCACCTAAGCGAGGTCGAGAAGCCGTCTGGGCTTTTGGCGGTGGGAAACGTATCTAGGCAGTACGTATCTCTGTTAGTGGAGTGGCGGGGAATAAATCCACGGGCCCCACATCACTCACTACAGGCTCGGCCTGGTACCGTTGTACAATGTACTCTGGATTCGGCCTAGGTCCCTACAGTACTGGGTCATTAATGTTTGAACAGCAATGAGGGTCACATGATGCATTCGTCACATAACCTAGAGCTGAGCAAATCGGTTATTATGATATTTTGGTATAGATTCCTTATAAGTATGGGTCGCACGGAGGAACCGGAGCTGATTGATTGGTCCCGTTATTGCTGTTCAAATATTAATGACCTAGTACTGTATATACTACACGGACCGGCGGGCGGTTTTGGTGGGAACATCAACCAGCGCCATACTCGACAGGACCTCTTTTGCGCCAGAGCTCCTCACCCACGCCAGCTTGAGCTCATCTGGCAGGTCCTCGACTCGGGATGACATGGTCTCCGTACCCGGTTGTCAGCTGGTGGCTTGCTCAGACTTTTCCAAGGTACCTAGTGTGAGGTCTGCTAAAAGGCGGCGGCGCACGCAGTAAGAATCTGGTTGCGCATGCACCTGCTTGCATGCCCAAGTACCTAGGTACCTAGAGCAGGGGCGGGAAAAGCCAGGCAGACAGTCCCGGGCTTCCTTAGTCTTTCGCGTCAATGCCTTCTTTCTTGATCCTAGAAGGATAGAGGGCAAGAGGCATTAAGGTAGCTTTTAGGTAACAGGGAAACCACACCTGCATAGACGCCTGCCCCTCAGGGGCGTAGGGAACATGAAGGTAACGAAATTTCGTTACTTTGATGTTCATCCCACCTTCTGGGTGGAGCCTCTGCAGCACAATCCATTGATTGGTCAGCGCGCTAACGCAAACCTGGTTACCCTATCGGTAAATTTGTCCGAGGCATCCACCACCACGTGGACGACGCCACGAGGCAGCCAGCAAGCCAGAGCCACCAAAAGTCCGAGGCGCAAGGAGCAAGTAAGTAGTAATTAAATGCTGTCGTCAAGATCAATGTCGTCCCTGAATGTAATCTCAATATCGCATATTTCTTCAACAGGCGCACTACCGCCTATCCACGCAGATGGATTCTGCAGCATTACCGCCGCCATTCAGGCCAGCAAGATTCTATCATAATCTTAGTAATCTTAGCCACAACAGCCTTTCTTAGTTGGTCAAAATCACAAGACTCGGCAAATCTCAAGGAAAACATTTGCCCACTCTTGGCAGCCCGGCGACTGGGAGTCAACAACGACAGAGGCATGAAAGACGCGCCACTACCTAGGTGCACACACTGATAGCAATTCCGAAGACTACCAAATCGTCGTGACGACCCATCAGGATGACTCCGTTAGGCAGAATGGCTCTCTTTCCTTTGAGAGGAGGAGGCTTCACTTCCGAGCGACCAATTTCCGGCCGCCTACACCCCAAGTTCGAATAACAAAACATCATTATTGACCCCACCGCTGCCCCGATCGCCAAGTCAATCAAACTCCCCGCTCCTTCGCGCCCCTTCTGCCCCACACGAGCGACGCCGTATTATAGCCGCCTCGTCACCAGTGCCGCTGAACATGGAATGCGCCATCACCAGATAGGCGTGGAAAGTACCTGCGGAAAAAGTGCTGAAATTACATGGTAGCAGCCAAGGAGTCAAAAATGACGTCACTGCACAGGGTAAATGAGTTAAAGTACTCCGAAGGGCCTGAACTGATACTGAATGAATGTAGGTATGTTGGATATATACGCAAGGTACAAAGCACACAACCATTATTCTGCCTAAGTTTCTCGCAAAACTGCCAACAAACAAACAAACAAAACGACCAATTTATCACATTATATCGAGATCGCGAACCGACCAACACACCCTTCCCCTCGCTTTTGTTCGACATTGCTCGATTGACACGAGGTGCTGCCCCGAAGCGCGCCTGGGGTACCTTGGCACCTAGCAACAGAAGCCTCGTTTCACCGAGTATTCCCATCCATTCCACCGATACCCGGCTACGCAAGGTATGCCAATCCACGGCCTGCGCTGAGAGACACTGTCTTCCTTGCCTGGGAAACTAGCTTGCCTTGCAAGTTCTTTTCAAGGGAGCTTCTTAAACAACAAGCATCACACCGCCCCAACCGGCCCGGGCATGTTTATCGCCGCCGCCGCTGCTGGAGCAAAATAAGCACAGCCGACTGACTCTCCAGCGTCACCAGTCTGTCTATCGTGCTAGAACCAGCCATCACCTAAGGGCCGTGAAGACGCAGATCATTTTTAACCACCGCCACCGCCAATGCATACCAACCACGCCTTATCCAAGCACATGACGGCCCACCTCGACCGCCCTACCTAGCGCCGGCTGCGCAACGGGATGGTATCAGCAGGCCCCGAGCGCCCCGGTTACATGACGCGGTGCAGGGATTCTTCTTATTAGTATGGGCTGCCACGCGGGCCAATTGAACCAAACCGTTGGCGGGGGGATAGTTCGACAACATCATGTCGTTCAGGCTCGGCAACTTGGAGAGCGGCATTAATACCACCATCTCGCACGCTGATGGGCTCGCGTTTGGTGCCAAGCTTCTTTCTGTCCGTATACCTATTTGACATCAAAGGATCCGAGACCAGTTACTCTCCATCATGATGATGATGTGGAAGCTCGAGATCTTGGCCAAAGTGTGCGTGCCTCTACGTCTCCGACCTTTGCAACATGGCGGTGTGCTCGATCTGCAAGGCCCCCATGATCCACTGTGAATGCTCGGAGCCCAAGCCGGGCGGATTCGATCATCATCTCCATCATGTATTCGGCCGTGAACAGGCTCGGGTGTGCGGAGTGTCTGGCCTGGTCGGACCATAGCCCAATCGATGCCAGCAGCAATCTGGCGATGCACTGCAAGCTACTTAGCCAAGGTCTATTTCCCAGGTCCGTGGCACGACAAACAAAAACCAGCCAAGCAAAGCGCCCAGAACCACTGGTGCTTTCTTTGTTCAGCGAGGGGGGGGGCCGGAACACGACGAGATGCCACAGCCACCTTCCTTCACTTTTCTCTCCCTTGTTTCCTTCCATCACTGGACGTCGCGTTGCGTCGCGTCGGCTGCCAAAACTTCATCACTCGAGTTTCTTCCACCCCGCGCTCGCTGTCACCAAAACCACAGCTTCTGAGAATCAATCGATCGTCATATGTCGAGCATGAGCGAGCATGCGACACCCATCGAATCAACACCAGCTTCACATGACCCAATAAGGTCGCTGTTGCCGCATGAATTGACGCCGTCGTCACCCCGATCGGCTCCGCCGCCCCAATCGCTGCCCAACTTCAGATTAATCTCGAGGACCTCCCTAACAACTAAAACCTGTCTGTATCGAGCCACGTCCGAACCAACTTCGTGGCAGACACCTAGAAGCCCCGAACTACCACCAGCCTCGTGCGGAAAGACCTTAACGAGGAGGAACTTATTCACCTCTCAGCCGATGTCAATTAGAGGCGGCGAAATGATAACCCTCAACCTTCTAAGGCGCGCCCACAATCGTCTTTGACGACATGTTGGACGCCGTGTCTCAATTGATAGTAATGCCATTGAGATCATCAACCTCGGTAGCTGTGAGTGCCTCATCTGTATCCTCAATCTCAAAGAGACCAAGTTCACCGAGCAATCAGCCGACTACCTATGGCGTGCCTCCGACGGTATCCTCTACGGCACACTGTACGCGAGACGAGCTCTTGAGGCCGCACTGAAATGTTTGAAAGAGGTGGACATCAAAAACGATGTGGAAGACGGCACCGACAGCGGTATCACATACGACGGCGTAGGGTTGAATTCCAAAAGCGCGGTCGAGAACCAAGCAGGCGACAATAGAGACGACGACAACGATGATGGGAACATGGATCCTGACGAAAACGTCAGCCTAGTGGAGCAGCACAGTTCGAACGCTGAGCCTACATTCTTGACGCCCGATATGGCCTTGAAGGGCGCGCCCTTACCACTCTGCCCCGCGATTGAGTTGCTATTGGCCTCTAACAAGGCCAAGCCATCTCCTAACAGTCTTAGTAACAGCTTGCTCTCCAAGTCACATGCCCCTCTTCTTGACGCCGGACCGCGACCCCCTCCGGGCCCTGCGGCCAGCCCTATAGCTCCTTACCCGTTTTTGTTCTTAGCTATGCATAACGCTGGGGGCCAAGGCTAGCAGCCATGCAGTGGTGTTGTTGGGACTCTACGGCGTCAGGCAAACATGGGTGTCTTCTCTGACGAGGTCTTGGACGCTGTGGCCCGTCACTGCAGCCTTATTTATTAACGAAGTGCATTATATGCTATTCCAGGACCCTGAACGCGCAGCTTCCCTAGAGAAGAAGTGTTGTGGCTCCAGAAGCTACAAGAGTCGCGGCAGACGGCGCAGGATCATCTAGACCGGACCCTTATGTCTATCAGAGAGGATCGGAGATGGTTAGAACAGTTAAAAGACTTTTTGTAACTGATGAGATGGCGCTAACATTGGGGAATATGGTGCTTATTCTAATGCTGAGGCCACGGAGCTATTCATTTCTTCTTCACACTAATCATGTCTTCATGTGAACTGAATGTGGCCATGTTGTTATTCCCCTGGAATTACTTGTGTGTTGGGTAGGAGAAAGCATGCATCTCTCCGTCTCCTGAGCGCCAACAGGCTACAGACTCCAGACGCCCCTTTCGCCAACAGCATTTTACTCTTGAGGCCAGAAGTCGTACAGTGAAAGTTTATCAAGGAAATCAACCGTCCCCTATCTTGCCAGTCAATTAATTCCCGCAACAGAACGGACTCTATAGCAGTCACAGGGCACATAAGGTTAACTATATGGGGTAGCAGCTGCGGAAATGGTACATGCGCATCCTAGACAGATTAATATAAGGGTGGCATCTCTAAATAAGCTACTTACGCTTGTATAGGTTTGGTGTCTAGGATCCAATGGCCCTCTGTTTGGTAGGCTTGATGTTAGGTGTCACGAGATAGATAAGCGTTAGTTACTGCCAAAGTCACTAACGGTATCGTTTTATAACGTGAAATTAGGCTATAGACCTCAGAAACCGCATTGCTGTGGGAATAGGCATAGAAATATTTTCCCAATTCTTAAGCACAGGAAATGCCCCTGTCCTTATTGCGGGAGACACAAGACGCATTGCTTCTCCTATGTGGTTTATAGTTTCGGAGAGGACCTAGTTTTACTTCTTGTGGCGTCACTCTTCTAGGGGCAGCAACTAGCTGCATCTAGAGAACAGAACGTGTACCTTTAACGAACTGTAGCTGTCGAGATGGATTAATTGCGCCTTAATGGGGTTACATTACAGGGCTTGTGACTGCAAGAGGGGGCAGTGGTTCTGGCGGCGGCCGTGAAGGAGGATCAATCGGACGCCATGGTCAGAAACATGGGAACAGCGTAAGTTGCTGGCTTCATTTCCCTTGGTTCGAGGAACTACGCGTGAAGAAAGTGTGTGGGTGTACAAATCCGTGATTAGAAGGCTGACGTTGAATTCGCAGGTTGCGGGACGAGTGTGGCAAACATCAGTCAATCATTGGGGTCTGTGTCAATATGTATGGACGCCTTGGAAGCCAGGTTAAACGGAAATACTGCGATACGGCATGTCAAACCCTCCCATGATGATGATGATGATGATGATGATGATGATGATGATGATGATGATGATGGTGGTGGTGGTGGTGATTCTGTGAGGTTTTATCATTGCAGCCATGTTGAATAAGGAACAGGTGGAAGCTCTATGGAAAACTTTAGGAAAAGCCATTCAACTACCTCGAAGGAATGGCTAAGATCCTCATAATACAAACAGAGCCAAGACCACAGAAATTCTCCAATAGATACTACTTAGCTAACAGCCTTATATGCCTGAAGGGCTCTCCTTGGCTGTGGTACAAGGAACCGCTCCAATACGCATGACTCTTTTTCCTTTTCTCACAATTCTAACACTTGGCCAATTCTCCATCATCCAAGAGCAGGCTCGATCGCGACACCTGTCACGCAGCAAAAGCGACATCTCCCCCGACTCTTGATCGTTGCAATGCGTCCCATCATGAAGGACAAGTCCTCGCCGGCCCACTCCCAAGACCGAACCCAACCAAGGTTTCGAGCTTGCCTGCCTCTCAATGTAGCCCTTCATCTTCTATACTTTAACCGTAACATCCCTGTCATTTTCCCCCCCAATTCGTGTTAAATATTTAGAGGAACAATATCACCAAAAGGACGCCTCACAGTACGAGTTAATATATAAGTGTTGGGGTTCACTAAAATGGCTTCCAGACTAGACAAATCTATAGAAATATAAACATGCTATAAGATGTGCTTATAACATTTACTGTGTAGTATCATGTCGTGGTTTATACTGCACTAGGAGGGTGTGGTTGGGGCCTAATCGCAGGCGCTGCGGCGACCTCGAGCTGGGCCAGCGTCAAACTGGGGGACTCGACTTCTGGAGTCGAGAGTCTGGAACATGAAGGCTCAAGGATCAAGGAGGGAAGAATTGCCCGAAGGGTTTCTTCGCCGCAATGCTCGTCGAGGCCCCGAGCCAGATTGGTTCTCGCCTCAGTGCAATACATACCGACGACCTGTGCAATACATACATACACATAGTGCAGGCCTTCCCAGCCGCAGCAATGGAACCTGGGAGGTATCATGTGATTTATTTGCAGGCAAGTCTGTGCTTGACGGTGGCCGTCTCCAAGTAATACTGCACCGTCCGTCATGACAACACTGCGCTCTTCCCTCCCCGAACCTCTCCAGCGCATCACCACCCACCCGACCTCGGACAACAGGAAGCCAGTGCCGAGGACGAGGAGGAACACGCGCCCAAAGATATCAAGTCTGCCATGCCTGCCAGAGGCCTTGCATGCAAGTGGGTCAGGCGAAATAAGCCGAAATACAGGGTGGCAGGGGAAAGTTAATACCCCCTATGATGTTACCCCCAATGGCTGACATCATAATAGAGGGGGAATATTCACCAACAGAGAAGTTCTGTAGCAAGAGGGTTGGACGTTACTTACCTGGCAGGGGTAATTTACGATGTACTTCGGCCTGGTACCATAGTACTTGTCCCTCGGCTTGTAGTCTATCCGCACCCGGACCCACCTCCGGGCTCCCGACAACCCCTGCTTAGCGTCCCCACCACGAAGCAATACGGCCGCATACAAACAAACGCTTCACGGCAAACATTGTAGACTACCTGCCTAGTTTAGTACCCCTGCCGCAGTTGCCAATCTTCTCCCCTAATTTTATTATTGGGGACAGATAAGGGAGGGAGGAGATGATGGCGGGAACAAGCACTGGAATCTGTGCTGCTGAAAAATTGCCTTCCCCTTCGTAACGGGTCCTAACAGCAGAGCTCATCAGGTGCCAGCCACGATATAACTAGCACAAACGGCTCTTTACAAAGGGTTACCCCTTTTATCTCGTTACTTTCTTTCTTTTCCTCTCTTACATTTTAAACATCGTCTTGCGCGTACACGTCGATCCGTCCGTCCTTTTCCACCCATTACCCAGCTATCAACAGTTACATCAGCCGACCTAAAGTCTCATCGCTGTGGCTGGGTTGCGCAAAAAGGACCGCCACTAAGCGAGCCTGGTCCACAAAAGAGTAACTAACCGTCTTACACTACTGTTTCCGCTCCACTTCCATGAGGGTGGAACCCCGCTAACCCCCTGGCTAGGTATTAATAGCATGGAAAAATGCCGTCGTCCCTTCCAAGCGTCAACTGACGTCGCAGAGTTCACCTCATCGAAGCCATAATAAATCACAAGGTTGATCCCAGTGACCCCGCCCGGTTAATCATGTGCTGTCAATGGCGTCAAGGCGGCTCGACCTGGGAAGAGGAAGAATCTCTCCAGCTCGACGAGCCCGATATATGGCGCACATACGTTTCAACGCATAATACCAAGGAGGTTCTCGAGGACAGGCAGGACTTCTGGTACATTCTTGACGTCCGGTCGCATTCGATAAGGGCTGGCGAGGTTCTCATGCGTGTACGCTGGGTTGGGTCTATGAAGGAGCCATTTGAGACAGAATCCTATGTGCGAGCTAACCGACCGGCTGCTCTGGTCAAGTATTGGAAGGATTTGGGAGGCAGGGAGGCAGCGTTGTAAACGTCGTTCGCATCGAGTTCGTCGCTAGTGGCGCATCATATGGGCAATGGTGAAGCAGCCCTCGACGGATAAGCCACCTAGATCAATCAAATCCATCCCGTCAATGAATTGTACCAAGCAAGGCCTATGCGACCACCCACATTTCGGCAATCACACCCCAATCGCTTCTAATCAATCCTGACTGAAGAGGAGAATTATGGACATCTTCAAGAGCTCCCAGGACAGTATAATGCTTGAGTACACGCACAGCACCGCGTACGCCGCCGTCAAGGCCGTCGCCAAGATGCAGACGGACGTTTGTAGGGCTGGAATAGAAGGACACAGCCTAAAAGTCGGACCTTGTCGTCTGCAACGCCAACAGCGCGCTCTATATAACAATAATGTGCATGGCGTTTCTGGTCTTTAATTAATTGGCGCTGTTATAGGGAAACAGCTCTTGTCCAGGCCAGATTCTCGTCCCGGAACGGTACTCCTAGTGATACTATCTCGGTCGTTTATATGTCCTAGATCCACAATATTTGTCCTTGACGAGGAGTAAGTGCATGCTAATAAGACAGACGTCTGAAATCTGGCGCAGGTGCAGAACCAGAGGGGCTCCAGCCCTCTATAACGGGTACGGCTTTGTCGAGGTCAGCTAAGCTTGCAGATACGCAGACTAAGCGTCTGGTTTGATTCCAACTAGGGTGTTGTCAAAGGGCGAAGGGGCTGTAGGTTATATGTTGCACGTCGTATGTTGCAAGGATAAATTATAGTCCCACGAGGCGGTCACTCGGTTTCATAACCTTCATCTCATGATTCGTCCGTCAGACTGCTTTGCGGACTCCTCAGAGCCTCTTCCCAACAGAGACATCACCTGCTCTAACCCTTAGACCTAACCCATAGGAAGCTTCCTGCCTCCACCCTGCCAATCGCCAATGACCAAGGCTAGGCCATGCCATCAACAACGCACTGCTGTCTCAGGAATACCTCATGAAGAGAGAGCATATCGTTCTATCTCCTTTTCACAGGCCGGAGGTAGGAGCACGTTCATAACCGAATCCTCTCAGCCGAGACTGAAAAGCTTTCTTGTTTCTACGATCTCCCGGCAGAAACACGACAGGTCTTGAAGTCGGTAGCGGAAACGATTTAGGGAGATGATGGTGTTGCGGAGCGGTAGCTGACAACAGCGTGAAAGGTCTCGCACAGGTGTAAGTGCACTATCCAAGTAAACCATTCTAGTAGTAGGGGCTAACTAAGAGGTTAGTTAGACTAGCACTTATTGACCGCAAAGAGGACGACATGTCGGAATTAGGCGGCGTGGCTCTCACTCCATCATTGCTACGGGGTCAGGGACAAGGCGCAGTGTCAGTGTGTGTTGGCGCTAGGCAGTGGCAGTCGTCGCTTGGTCGGTTTCGTTGTCAACATCACATAGGGTATCAAGGTCTAATGGAGAAGATAGAGAGTGGGGCGTGGCGGTCGAGGACGAAGACTAAAGGGTTTTACGTTAACTCTAGGTATGATGGGGGCCATAGAGACGAGGCGGTGACAGGTCTTTGTGAAGTCTTGAGAGTTTGGGGTCGGACGGGTCTCGGAGGCTGGAGCGGGTGCATCGAATATTATCTTGTCTCAAGTGGTACAACTTGGAGTTTGTAGTTGCGGATTTCTCGTAGGCTAGATGGGAATATTTGTTTCCGTCTCGAGTCGATACTGACCTGGAGGAGCAATGGCTAAACTGATCCGACGACGATGATTACTAGAGAGAGAGGTAGGGTGTGGGGGGCCTTTACAGTTTGAATGGTCGGATGCCGAGTTCTCCATGATGCTGCTGTTTTCTGTGTAACAAAGACGGCAAGTTTGTCGCTGTGGCTTACAGCGGGAAGCAAGTGTAGATAGGCAAGAGAAGACCAAAGACAGACAATACTGAGCTAGGAAACAAGAGCGGGTGTTATTGTTGTTGTTGTTGTTAGCTAATTAAAAGCGGTAGAAAGCCAGGATTAACGATGCCGAGTACACAACCAAGCGGCCCTTTTAGCGTCCTCCTCGTCCAGGCCCTCCGACTGCACATGTCCAACGAAGCTGATGCGTCGTCCCTCGTCGCCCAGGCCAAGGCCGCGTAGGATCCTGCTGCTACTTATGCTGCTGCCGCGGCGGGAGTTGGGACCTGAGGTCTTGAATGAAGGTCTAATTAGACATAATGGAACCAAGTTAGGATATATGATACACAACGAGCGGAAACTATCATTTAACGTAGGCTAGGGCTGGGGCTTATGATCCTACTCTTGGTGGCCTTGATGATGTCTTTGGTGGTGGACTTGGGTGCGTCGGCACCAGAGCAGCGGCGATTGTGCATGGCGGACTGAATGGCGGCTGGAACCTTGCCACTAGACCAGAGAATTTGGCGCTCCGGGTCGCGTTGACAAGCCTGGCGATGGTCTTGGCTGAAGCCGTCTTTAGGAAGATGGACCTGCCCGGGCCGAGGAACATGCCCGCCTGGTTCTCAAAACCAAGGGCTACAGCTGGGAAACGTCGCGCTCAGTGTTGCGCGGCAGGGTAATGGTGAGTTTAAGGGTCTGGGGGGAGAGCTCCGCGGCCAGTCAAGCGTGGGCATCGGGTCATCGTTGTCGTTGTCATTGGAGGGGGCGATCTCAGCGGAGCTTACCACCAGTGGTGTAGCGTGAGGAAGATGGGGGCATCTTTTTGATGCGGGCGGAACCGCCCAAAGCAAGTTGATAGTTAAGAAACTGAAGGTGCACCAAAGTGGTGGCAGCGGCGGCGGCGGCGTGGACCTTTAGGTAGTCCAGGCCTGAGGATATTCTTGATAATCGCTGCAGATACTGGTCTTTCAGTACGTCGACTGCGCGGAATGAGGCTTATGTGAAGCAGGACGGTTGGAAGGCGTCGGTCGCATGTAGGTAGCTTACAACATGTAGGCGCTTGCTTGTGTGAAGTCTTATCGATCCGACTGACTGTCTTGACGACGGACAAAGGTGAGGTGGTGCTTATGTGCAGATGCAACATTTCAGGTACGCGCCTATGTACGGGATATTGGACACGGCGACCCTTGTCTGTCTTTGGATGTGCGTTCGATCGATGAAAAGATGAGGCGATGAAAATCAGGAATTGGCCCAGGAGATGGCGGAAGAAGTGTGGAGGAGCAACATCGGGCATGGTCGAAACTAGCCGCTAAGCACCCACTCACTCCTCCACACACCGCGAGTGACGCGTCTGAATTGCCAGAATCAATTGAAACTCATGCGCACAGCAATCCGCGGGCGGATTTTCTCCTCCGGGCGCTCCGATGTGGGCTGCAGTAAGAGATGCGTCTCTTTTCACTCGCCAATAACCATGCAACCAGTCGGCCTGCCTCGTCCGGATATACTGAATCTACTATGCATGTCAAGACAAGGGCTTGCTTACTGCTTGCATAATCCGCCATTACGGAGAGGTGGCTTGCATCCTGCCTTTTGCTGCGACCTGGGCCGCCTAGGGCTGGAAAAGCAGGACCACATGGATGAACGAACGGCGTCTGAAGTATCATGAGGAGTACGGTTGTATAGAGGCTGCAGCAAGTGCGGGCGACAGCAGCGAGGCGGCGGCAAGATGGCGAGGACGGGATCGTTGAGCAGAGCGGCAAGGTTGGTCGTGTGGGAGGGAGAGGCTTCGATCCGCGGCTGCCATGGCACGTGGGAGAATACCGTGAAGTGGACCATTGGCGCCATCGAGGTACGTATCTGTCAAGTTCCAACGTCCCACGTGGGCCGAAGCATCGCCCAGAAGACTGGGAGCCCCGCCAACACGGCAACGGTCACGCCTCAAGTCAAAAGTCCAGCCAGCTTGACGCCCTCGTAAACGTTTATTTTCCCCCTTTTGGCCTGAAGCTGCTGGCCGTAGGAAGTAAATTCACGACGATACATAACATTGGCCTCTGCATTCAAACCACAGATTGCGACTGGTGCTCAACGTCCCCATTATCCGCGACCGCCTTTATTTGCCTTCCGCACTCTCACACCAGCTCAATCGATACGTGTTCCCTCACAGCTATTCGACAAGCAAATCCTGCGACGGATACTTTGTCTCAGTGTCGCCTTCGCAGCGACCGATAATTGTGTTTGGTTAAACCCAGGTTCTGCTTAGACGCCTGCTAATACTGACTGACGTAATAGTCCTCGCTTAGCCTGTGATCTGTGCACACTTTTGGTGGTTTTAGTGGGTTGTGACGGGTATGATAGATGAAAGTAGAGAAGGGGGGGGGGAATGAGAGGAATGCCGAACTGCTTTTCTTCCCCTTAAGCCATGAATCTTTTTGAGAATAGGGGCTATTCATTAAGACAGCGGCATAACACCAGGGCAACCAAGCAAACAAGCAAACACCCAAAATGGAAGCCCACGATAAGGTATACAGCATGCACCAATAGCACCTAGTCAAACAAGCCAACCGTCGGCCTAGCAAGACAACGTATGCCATGCACGGCCAGGGGTTGCCAAATAAGACGGACCCACACAAACAAGTTTGCTGGCTTGGTTGCGGCCGGGTGTGAAGGGGAGCTACGGAGTATTTACTTTTTACGGTAGCCAAGGCCTGTTCATGTGTCCCGTTGCTGGCTGGAATGGAGGCGCATCGAGGTTTCTCCGAGATTCGTGTGCTAGACAGAAAGTGGTGCTGCGCGGCAGATGTGTCAAAGCCGCAAAAGTGGTGGCACCCATACTCCCTGCTTTGGAGGGACGACTTTGATTCCTCCGACATAAACACCGGCCATGTGTACCTAGATCGCCCCGAGCAAGGATCACCCCAGCCACCCCGGTCACGTCAGTGACCGCTCACTGCTACCTTGATTAGCGCACGATTCCCAGGCGACCCCTACACGTTAACCGCCCCTGTCACAAGAGAACCACCGCGGCAATCGAAGGCGATGAGATAGGCCGTCCAGGTACAGTACCGAGTTAGAGGTTTGACAGCACCAGAGTCACTCATGAATCAGCAGCTCCTACTTTTGCATCGTACATTTATAATTGTCCTATCGGCTTGTCTCGATGCCATGAGGTTGAAATTAGTAGGGATATCCCTGTAGGGGCGGCCAGACTTTTTACCTGGTACTGAAGATGGACGCCTTTGGCACCTGTTAACCTGGCTGCATGCAGCCCCACCATTCCCGCTGTAAAGGCACCACCACCGCCCTTTAGTATGATACCCCGCTTTTACGAATTGTCCTGTAGCACTTTGCAACAGGCTTTCGCTTCAAAGCAGTATATGCAGTGTACCCATTACAAGACATTTTCCTCTCGTAACAGCACTCACACACAGTGGCCATGTGCGACCAGACTAACGTAACCAACTGTTTATTACGTGTCTAACCACAGCACCTGCTGTCGCGACCCCCGGAACTCCATCTATAATCACTCAAATCGCCCCAGTGATTAATCCACCCGTACTAGGAAAGCGAGACATGTTGGGTCAGGTAATAATGCATACTACAAGCCTCGGTCAGTTGAGGAAAAAAAAGGAAGAGGATTACAAATAACTATGCTTGTGACATGACACGTCTACCTACCTACAATACCTGGTCAAAAGTCTGGGCCCGCCAAGAAGACAACCCACAGTCGCAACCAACCCATTGGCTTATCATAACGCTGGAAGGTAGATATTGGTTTTCGCAGGCACAGACTTTCGACCAGGCATTGTACCTGGGTAGGTGGTAATTGCATTGGGTGCCTACCATTGCACGACGGCAATTGTGTGTTCACTTTGGTGCCTCATCACCATGGATGGGCCTCCCAAGCCCAACGGCCCGTCGCCCAGCAGTTTGCCCGAGCCAGCGCGCCTCGACCCACACCCGAACTCAGAAAAAGAAAGGCATTGCCAACGAAAATTGGCCACACCGCCAACCTCTGGGGCATTCCCTAAAGACGAGGAAGAGGAGGACAAGGAAGAAGATGCTTGGATTGCGCCAACAAAGCCAACAAAGCCAACAAGTAGTGAGTGCATCGACTCCTGACGACGTGAGTTGACAAACAGACCCCTCTGCCCTTAGGAACGTCAAGTCAGGCTGCTAACGCGTTTGTCGCCGGGTTCTCCACGCACTCGGACGTAACCGGAAGCCCATCTATGCATTCATTGCATCTCGACACTTCCTGGTCACAGTAGCCCGGCCGGACCCGGCCGGAATCATGGCGGTGGTCTGGCGATGGGTGGATGCATCGTAGGCTGGCAGCCGTGTTGTCGGGGGCGTCAACTCGATTGTGCAACCGGGCAAAGGCGTCGACGGGCCTTGACGAGGGTAGGGTAGCTGCTCTGGCGCAAATGTCTTGTATCAATGGCCGTCTTTATCACGAACACTGTCTTCGATTCGTCATAAGATTCCATGTTGCGCAAAACGGTAAACCATCTTTTGTAGCCGTCCAGGTCTTGAATAAGAATCTTGCCAGGCCTTCTACCTCTGCAAATCTCAAGGCGCGGTTGTCCGACATGTACACAAGCAAAAGGTTTTGTCTGTCGACCGACGGAGGCCAGGAAGCCGAGGTGCATGATGAGGCTTGAGGCTGCGTTCTTGACGACCCTGGAGACGTTGGCAGTATCACAGGCCGCGCCGGGGAAGGGTGGCAGCAGGTCAGGGATTTTCTTTTGGGTCACTAGAGAGGGAGTGTTTACGTCACTGGTTCCAGGAACAGAGACTGCGACGAGCGCCCAAAGGAATGCTAGGTTCGTCGCGTTGAATAGCACGGCGTTTCGACCATCATCAAAGTCAGCCCCTTTGTTTCTAGTGGCACGCAGAGGAACGGTGTGAAGCCGTGTTCAAAGTCAAGGCCAATAATAGGCTGCGTCGCTGGCGAGGCTGCATACAGTATGAGAGCCAGGCTACAGCTGGAGCCCGGATTAGCGAGCGAGTTTAGGTTTAGCACCTTACATGCGGCGACTTTAACAGGAAAGGGGGAATTGGAGGGTAAGGCAGAGAATGGAGCTAGTCGTCAGGCTATGTAGGGCCAAGACTACTCTAAATGGGAGGGGCATCTAGTTCCAAACTAACCCACCTTTGACTCCATTGTGAACGTTATTTCACTCCTTCGCCTTTACACAAGTATACACATGCGTCTGTCCCAACTGCGCAATACCCAAAGACAATAAATATGCAGACCTAGGCGGAGGCTGACCTTTCTGTCCAGTGGGTTCAGGGCGTTGGCCTTGTGGCGGGTGGGCGCTGGGTGTACATGTGATAATGGTGGGCTGGTGTTGAGCCTCTGCGTATATGCTTACGTGACCCGTAGAAATAACCTTGGTCTTTGTTCCATTTATTGCATACCTTCTCCTATGTCACTATCATCGCCTGACGTGGTCAAAATGTCTTCTGGGGATAAACAAAAGAAAATAAAAAGGCGGGTAGTGTAGAGAGCGTAAAAGCCGGGCTCTAGCAGGGCCATGGCCCTGGTGTCGTGTAGCGAGGACAGGAGACTTGTATGGAGGAGTCGGAGAGGCGGAACGGTCATGTGGAGTGCCAGGGGACGAGCTGTATTGGAAAAGACCAGACGATGATGAATAGGATTGTGGTGCTGGGATGAAAACACAACTCGATGGAGCGGAAATGATGTGACCTGAGTGATGGGCGTCGTAATGATCATGGTGATGGCGGTCGCCGTGGTCGTGGATGCGAAAGTCGATGATGGCCACGGCTTCCAAAGGGCTATTAACGTCTTGCTCAATGAATGGGAACGGGGACGCGCCTGTGGAGCTGCTGCTGCTGCTAAGTGGTAAGTAAGACGAGGTGGGCCGTAGGTAGAAGCGTGGGCATTGGCGAGAAACCCGAGTTAGCCCAGATAATGAGCAAGGTTGGAGAATGAATGTTGGCATAATTCCTACCTTTCTCACGCGTGGTCCAGCCCCTCGTCAAACACTGGCGGTCCAGTTGGCAGTTGGCCCTATCGCGTGGCAGTGTCAATCGCGCGAAAAGCGCGTCTGTCGGCGTGAAAAGGACACAGGATTGGAGTGTGAGGTCTCGGCTCATTCGGTCGGTCGGGGGGGAAGACGTTGTGGGTGTCTTTCGCGTCCATCTGCTGGGGTAATGGGATGTTGGCGGCGCGAAAATGGAGTGATAGGTATTGCTTCCTGACGGTTGTCGAGCTCGGATGTGTTTGTCCTCGGATTCTTCCACCATGAAATCGGTCGAGGGGGCGGCGTTGACGTCGGCTTCATCTGTTCATTGGTCGTGTCAGCAGCAAGCAACTGACATGAGCAGAAGGAGAAGGACAACTTGTGCATCAAGTTGATTTGTTAGCTACCCCGGCGATGCCATCAGGGTTGCACTTTGTCGTTCTCATTTGGTAGCTTGTCTGTCTGTGTCATGTGCTGCTGTGTCATGTCTCTCGCCTGGCCTGACATGAGGCATTAGCAGTAATAGGGAGGGCAATGATTAATTGATTGATTGATTGATTGAGTCGAGAAGAGAGGGGGATGATGGGCGGCCCCCTGCCGTGGCGGGGTAGCTACCTAAATGTACCTGCCTTGGTGGGGTAGCTGCCCCGACCAGCTAGGTACCTAACCTAGGTAGGTACCCAGGTAGGTAGGTAGGTACCTGCATGCAGATGGTCGGCATTGGCGTCGATCAGTGGACCAGTGGCATTACCTAGGCACCTAGGCACCGGCCTAGGTAGCGACAACCTCCGCCCGGGTCAGGGACTGTGACGTCAGAAGCCAATTGTTGTCCTGCCTGCCTACCTTACCTATACGTCGGTCGTTTCCTTGGGCTCCTCACAATGAAATGCCTTTCAGACCCCGAGGGAGATAGATGTCCGATAAGGAAACAAACAATCTGCTAACTTTACCCGCTCAACTCTTTGCAGCCCAAACGGCCCCTCTATCGCGACTCGCCGCTGACGACCTCACCAGACATGCGTGCTTCCTGCAGCGGGGCAAGTTATCCAAGCACGGCACCCAGCCGCTGCCACCACCACCCCCGTTGCCGTCGCCGTCGTCAGTCCCCTGTTCCTCAAATTCGATCACCCCCTCCGCAAACGATTCGAGGCGCCGCTGAAGCTGCGCGACTTCGTTAGAGAAGTTGGACGTAAGGGTTTAGAGATGATGCACAGGGGCCGTGTAGTTTACGTCAACAGCGACTAGATGGATGTCTTATCTGGCAGGCGTTTAAGGCTTGTGTCGTGGCGGAAATCCATGACCGATGTCTGTTATAGGTACCCATGATCTATTATTAACTACTTACGAAGCAGCAGCTATGGCTCTCGCACTATGTGTGTAACTTTACAAGCTCATAAAGGGACCAAGGTATCGATAGTATGCTTCAGTCATTCCTCCGCGACTGGTTCATAGTCTTCGTCTACCTCGTCATCGGCATAATCTTCCATGGGGGCTTTGTCATCGTCTGTATCGTTCCGATAGTTTCGCGCCGCTGTGGGCCTGGCCGGTCTTGATGCCCGCCGGGTACGCTCCCAGGTTAGCGTTTCCAGCCGGTGCATCCTTGTCGTCGACCGGACTTGGTTCCAGTAGGCTGCTTGGATAACTGCCGGGACTTTACAGCGAGGCTCCCAGGTTGTGCTTGGACTTCCTAGCCACTCGACTTTGTACTCCTCGTCGTCATTCTGCTAGTTTGTTGCTGGGAGCAGATGTCGCTGTACCCCGTTGACGATCCAAAGAGTGCGGTTGTGCATGTATTGTTCCCTCCCTCCAACAGCTGTCTAATAACTGTAAAAAGCATTGGGGGCGTCTTTTTGCATGAGGTGCTCTAGCTCCTAAGTTGTTGAGCCGTCCTGCCAGTAGATCTGCACCTGGAATACCTCGCTTCCTTGTTCTGCAGAGGCAGCTTCATCACGGCGATGTGAGATGATGGAACGAAACTCTTAGAAGGCGTGCAAGGCTCGGTGCTGCTGAGCGTCCGCCATGTTTGCTGCAGCTGCAGCTGCCTTTGGTGTTTGACCCGATGAGCTCGGTATGTAGGTCGTTTCGTAGATGGCCAAGGGTCGGATAGATGGCTGGCTCTCGGCGGTGGCCTTCGCTTTGCGCGGGACAGTCTGTCTAGGTAGACGACAGTATTGAGCGAGATGCCGAGGTGATGAATGAAAGCAAACGAAACAAGAGACTGACGTAACGCAACGGGCGAGGGGAGGGAGGGTGCCTCAGAAGGCGGGCCGCCTGCCCGCGCATGCATGCAATTATTACAGCCGGACTCCTCCATGGTACCTGATCCTAGCGGTTATGTTATGTTGCCAATGTAGGTAGGTAGGCAGGTACTGCCCTGCAGACAGATGCTTGGCGTCCTCACCGTCGTAATGGTGTTGTTTGTGTCTGCTTGGAAGGAGGGGTTGGATTGGGCAGTTCATCTGCGAGTAGGCGGATGACTAACCATTCGAGAGGTTCGCAACGTTAGAAGAGGACGGATAGAATAAGTTACCAGCATGAGCTAGAACAAACCGCAGTAAAGATGATGTTGCATTTGTTTCTTGCCACGGGGAGTCAATTAGTCGAGGCTAATCAGAGACCCTTCGTGCCGAGGGTACAACAGAAGGTGTCGCAAGACTTCAGTACAGGGACATCCGTCCGGGTGGGATAGAAAGGCAGGAGCTCAATTCGATTAGTAATGATCCGGCAGCAACAGCTATGTTGTGTTGATTGGATTCGTAGGGTGCCTACCTACCTAATTAGTCGTGTTGATTGGGAGGTGATGTGAATTGGGAGGTGATGTGAATTGGGAGGTGATGTGAATTGGGAGGTGATGTGAATTGGGAGGTGATGTGAATTGGGAGGTGATGTGAATTGGGAGGTGATGTGAATTGGGAGGTGATGTGAATTGGGAGGTGATGTGAATTGGGAGCTGATGTGAATTGGGAGGTGATGTGAATTGGGAGGTGATGTGAATTGGGAGGTGATGTGAATTGGGAGGTGATGTGAATTGGGAGGTGGTGTTAATTCCCTGTGAAGCTCCGCCAGGTTCAAGAAGCGGGCAGTGATGTGCCCCTAACTATTGACAAACGCACACGGCACGCTGCACATCAAGTCGGAAGTCTGGTTGCCGCTCTGTGCCAGCTCCAGTTCGACACGTCCCTATGTCCCTACTGTCCAACCCGATGCGTCACCGTCTCAACCTGGCCAAGGTGGTGCCGCAGAGCTACCTCCATCATCTGGTGTCACAGTTCGACGACTCTCAACACAGTGCTATTGACATTGACAGAACAAATAAGTACAAGAGCAAGGGCAAGGGGAGGGGGGCGACCCCTTGTATGACGCCGTAACCATCTAGCCACACAAGCAAAAGATCCCAAGGTAAAAAAAGTAAAACAAGAAAAACAGTGACCAGTATTGCAAGCCTGACGGCCCCGATAGCATCTTGCCTGCCATGTCAGCAGCACATGGTCACTTGGCTAGAGTGCAACTTCTGCTACTTACTGTCCTTGCTGATGAAGTGGACTTGCTGCAGGCCGCCAACGATGACCATTATGATCGGTATGGTCATGGTTAGAACACTTCCGAACAGGTGCAGCAGGTTCTGTCTACTATCGATGCACGAAGGGCTCGCTTGGAGTTGACGCTTAACGGTACCGAAGCCCTTGTACGGACTCTTGAGGACATGGCTGGCAACCGAACCAATACGTACGTCGGCGGAGGAGTTGACTCCCACTCTTTCTGGG
Source organism: Colletotrichum navitas (assembly GCF_030913465.1). Lineage (NCBI taxonomy): Eukaryota > Fungi > Ascomycota > Sordariomycetes > Glomerellales > Glomerellaceae > Colletotrichum > Colletotrichum navitas. The sequence continues at coordinate 40,699 of NW_026850637.1, read as the reverse complement.
TTTCTGTCTGGCACCGGGCGGGCGTCGTGCACCAGGAGGCATCTAGCTTGCCTACGCAATCCATCTCCTTGTTAACCGTCAACACTGCCAGCCTACGGAATAGCGGCGGCGGCATTGCACGGTCTACGTGGTAGCACAGCAATACCGTGTCTGTTTCTCCTGGTAACTTGCTGGATCTGGGGCCATGCCGGCCTTCCTCCGCTACAGCCCCAGGCCGTCGCCATCTCCACAGCCGTCATAAACCTCAATCTCGGACTACAGCAAGTTTGCAAACAGCAGTGGGCTCACGCTTAATCCATGAGGGCCTTACGAGCAGACACTAAGAGGGCGCAGCTGGCTGCTGTTTTTGCTGAGCTGGACCAGTCGTCCTGCTGGCCCTGGTGGGAGGGCCCCCCGTCGCCACCGCTGTCGGAAGAGCTCAACGGTGCATTAACTCTGTGCGAATGGACTTGACGGTTTGCCTGCACCCGCAATCGTCTCCCTGCTAAGCTGGAGGCCAGGGTGCGGGACAAAGTCTGGACGTACGTTTCCTTGAGGAATACAGGTCGTATCTCATTATCCTGTGATGCCCATCTACTCTAATTACCATTCGTAAGGCCCTCTCACTCCTGATCGCAACCGTCTGACTCTCCGTGCGAAAGGGCTAACCAACCAAGTGTACTCTCCCACTAGTCATTCGTGGATACTGAGTGATGACTGTACAAATTATCGGCGAGGTGGAAGAGGCTCCTCTGACGCCTGTTGCAGCGCCCGAAGGGCGTCACGCAAGTTCTTTACCGCCTCACGCACCCGTGGTCGCTTGGCTCTGCCTGCCTCCAACGCTCGGTCGGCAACACGTTTCCTCCGTACCAACAGGGCCATGTCCTTGTCGATCTGTTGCTGCGATCCGATAGCCTCTGCATTTGCCTTGGAGATAGAGCACCACTCATCTTCCTCGTCAATGCATCCCTCGGTCTGCTCCTCAATGGCCTGCAGCCGGGCTAGCGTCTGGATCCGCAGCTAGGCCATGCAGTCCTCTGATTCTCTCTTGTCCCTGCTTGCTTCAGTGGCGTATATACGGTCCTCCTCAAGCTATGCGCGTATTCTGTCAAAGTTGCCGACCTGCTGCACTTCGTCAAGAACCTGTTGCACTTCTGTGTCTTCCTTTGCCTCTTTTCTCGGGCTTGCAGAGCTCCTCTCGGCATCCGACCCCGTGTCAGTACCAGGCCGTAGCGTCTCTTCACCCATGCCTGAGAAAAATCCGCTGTCTTGGAAAGCGTCGTCGTCGTCGTCTGAAGCGTGGGAAGCGATCTCGCGGTCGCGGAAGCGGTTCGTGCGGGAGCAAGAAAACTCCTGAGGCGTGTGGCATTCCTCTTCGTCGTTAGAAACAGAGTCTGTTCGTCCAACTTGGTGTTGATCGATATCTGACGTAATGTCAGTGGTTGGTTGGCCAGTCGTGAATGGCCTGAATCGATGGTCTCTTTGCTCCCGCAGGTCATCTCGGACAGGCGTGCGGTCGTGGTCCGGAGAGCCCCTGTTGATGGTGTCGACGGCTTTTCGATTAACCTTGGGCTGCGCTTGACCTTGCGTCGCGGCGGCGGCAGAGGATGAGGAGGCTTTGTTGATAATCTCCTTTCCCCGTGACTTGGTTAATGTGACAGGAGCTGGATTGACTGCGAGCTGTTATGTTAGCATGAGGATCAGGAGCTTCAAGTTTTGGCGGGTGGCAAAAGGGGATCGGAGAGATAGGTGAAACTCACCAGCCTTCTTTGCAATCGTGAACTCGCGCGGGCGAAAGAGTTGGCGGAGATAATTCGGGCTAGTTCCCCGGACGCGCAGGAGCCGGGAGAAGAGGGCAAGGGCGTCGATATTATGGGGGAGGTTAAGCCAGCATGTGCGAGAGGCAACAGTGGCGTGGCCAAAGAAGAGATAGAGGTCCCAGTGGGAGTCAAGGCCGAGGTGTGTGGCGGCCTTGATACGGTAGGCGGTTTCGTTCCGTTTGTTGGCGACCTTTGTGTCCCAATGGTGACTGAAGACAGCCTGCAGAATCCCACGCAACTGATCCTGAGCGATCCGACCGCGCAGCCACGAGGGAAAAGGCAGGACGTCAAGGCGGACGGCAGCGTCAAGTTGGTCGATCTTGTCAGCGTAAGCTTCGACAAGGCCATTCCAAGCCTCGAGGACTCGTTGGCGTGAATCCGCAGCAACGGTGATGAGCTTGTCGGCCGCGTCGTTCAGCCGGGCGTTGTTGGTGTTGGCAGTGTTGACAGCGGCGGGGGGGGGGTTCCGAAGGATGTGGAGCGGCAGCAGAGTGGGATAAAGATGAACTGATTGACGAAGGCAGCCCGGGCGCCATGGGCGAGACAAATGCGACCAGACGATGTGGTGAATTGGCGAAATACAGGTATAACTGAGACACGGTGGGTGGGCGGGTAGGCATTAATTGATTGTACTATCTCTCTAGAAAGTGTCGGTCGGGGACGTATCGGAATAGGTACCTTTCACAGTGCACTGCAAACGCCGTCAGGATGCATACAAATTGCAATAGGGTTATTTGTTAAAGCGGCATGTTCGCCCCAGGTGGTGCAGTCACTTGCCGAAATTCTAAGTCCACCCCGCATTTCACTGCGCCCCCCGGTCTCACGCACTGCCGCTAATCCCCACGCCGTACCGATCTAACAGAACTAACATGTAAATCATCAAAGAGCGGTCGGTGTTGGCCAGCTGCCACGGTGCCTGCCACTCTCCACGCTTGGTTGACGTTTTTTTCTCGCAATTTCCCACGTCAGTCACAGATGAAATTGGCACTCGGGCAGCCTGGGGGGGGGGGGGGGGGGGTAGGAAGCTGTTCGGATACTTGAGGATTACATGCAAGTCATGGTCGTCAAAGTGCAGGCGCGGCGGCGTCTTCTTTTTACCTGCTCAGGATGGCCTCGTCTTCTATTATCCGATTCTGCGCCGGGGGAAAGGACTCTATAGAGCTAAAAGCATCTCTTTTCGCATGTTCATGACAAGACGTGTCGTCAAGATACCCCGCGACGCCCAAAAGGCAACAGAGTGATCGAGAACTGAGGTGATGAATCTAGTTAGCTGCCCATCTCCTCCCTCAGAACAGAACCTCTTGTCGCGCAGCATCCGGGGAAATATTGACAAAAGCAGGACGTATGGCGACGCAGGATGTGGTATGGAAAGAGGGGTCTTGGGTCAATTGAAAAGGATGATGATGGTGATGTTGGTCCATGAGGTGCGGTGTGGGACCACACTCCGCCGCTCTCACACATATGATGTACACGATCGGACTGACGGCTCGGGCCGAACAGAACAGAGCGAACGAAACACGTGGTTGTGGATCCTCCTGCCCTTGCATTTCGACACGTGGGGGCACCTACCTACCGTACCTACCTACGTAAGTACCTACCTAGGCTTATTCCTTGTACCTATGTATTGAGGTACCTACCTTCCTCGTCTGATGGGGCCTACCTACCTACCTATCCACAATGCCCGGTGAAAAGTCTGGGCCCACTAAAGACGATGCTTACACTCTAGCATTGTGATAAGCCAATAGGTTGCTACCTACCTTTACATAACTCTCCACATTCATGCCCTCCTCTCGTCCTCTCGTTCTCCTGGCCGGAACAAGGCCATTTCTTTCTTAATACTATACTAAACATGAACCCTGGCTTTCCAGATCCTATTTGCCGCCGTCCTCAATCCCTTATCCGGTCGGTCTCCAAATTGTCATTCCAGCACAAGCTCGTCTACAACCGTCCCGTAGCCGCTCCATATTATGTGACTACATGCACACTTCGCCATTTCCTACCCAACGACACAGTCAAAAGAATTGCTTTATGCATTTGATCCAGGAACCTTCCCTGTGGCCAAGCTGAGGAACGAACAACCGCCGGCATCACCCTTGTTGACGTCAGAGCTGCCGGAGCAATTCTCCCACCCAACATGGAGCTAGGTCTAAACGCCAGACCTGGACATAATTAGAGATACATCCAATTTAAGAAGATATATCTCGTCTCCGATCTCTCTTATTCAGGTAGTGAAATTTCACCTGGCGATAGCCACATAAGTAGTTAGGTTTGTCTTGTTTTGGGAAGGACACGGAGTATCTTGATAGCAGAACCGGCATGATTCAGAGGTGCATAACAGGGCAACCACGTCGATGTGATGCTCTCATCGCTTCCGAGTCACCTCGGCATGACCCTGTCGATTTTTCCGGCCGGCCGGCCTGCAAGGCGGCTTTCTAATCTTGCAGCCCCCCCGCGGCGAGTCTGCGCCACCAAAGCACGCATCCATCCTACTGGCGCCCGCGATGGAGGTAAAACTTAACCGTCGACAGTTTGGCTTAGGAGATAGGTGCTGCGTCTTTGGCTTTTTCATGCCTGCAGCTAGGGATCTCATGATGCACGTAATTAGTTTGAAGCTTGTCCAAATGTGCGCTTCCTCTTCCTCACACCCCCATCCGAGCGAGTGACTTTTGTAAGTCCAGAGCCAAGTACCTACCCGGGGGTATTAGTCAGGAGCTCTGGGCTAAATCCCCCCAACGAGGTGATCGAATCGACAAATGGCCTGTGCACACAAATACCTACGCGTTTCGCGACGCGATGCAATCATTCCGCCAAAGTAAGGAAGAACAAACAGGCAAGACGTCATGATGACGGGACTGGGGTACCGTACCAGCTCAAAAGTCTGGCCACACCTGTAAGGATATCCCCACTAGATTGTCGTTGCAGCATCAAGACAAGCCAATAAGGTAATCAATCCTACCTGTTCTGTGTTGCAATCTAGGTACTTGTTTCCTGCCTGCCCTGCGGGTCGGGCCGTGCCGCTGTCATCGAGTTTTTCAATCCTGCACGTCAGTCATCCATTCCCCCCCCCCCCCCCCCCCCCCCCCCCCCACTTGCAACAACAACAGCAACACAAAAGTCTCCTTGGTCGAGGAAACCTGATTGCCAACCAACACGAAAACAGAGCATGCGACATGGCGAAAAAAACCCTCCAAAATTCCGACTTGGAATTGATTGCTAAAGCACGACGATGAGTCGTCTCTCATGTCTCCCAGCCGAGATACTGTGCGGCGTAGCCGATGCCCTCACTATCCCTGACGGCCTAACCCACCTTGACCTACGGAGCTTGGCCCAGCTGACCTTGGTCTCGCACATGTGGCACAGCATCGCGAACCCCCTTCCCTACATACATGCCATCCTCTGGGATTAGTACATGCTCTGCTAGGGCAGAGCATAGATGTTGGTTCCTACTACGCCTGTTTAAATAATTTTGTTGCTAACGCCGCCTGGCGCTTCTTTGACACTAGTCATGAGCATGAGCATAAGCATCGCCGACTACCACCGGCTTTTTAGACCCCTAATGCTAAAGTAAGTAATTATTAACACTATCTAACCTTGCTTATATAATTCTAACAATAGCAGGCAACTGCCTAACAACTATGTAAGTGTGCTTATGACTGCTGCGCTATTAGGTGACCTTGCCCTTCTATTGCGCCTTGCCAGCTACATTCTACGCGCTCTTGAACCCCTAGACACCGCCCAAGGCATGACTTGCTGGCTCCTTAGTCACCAAGTATCAGTTAATACTAACGCTCTGCTAGATTGCCTCTGCCTATCGCCTTATATAGACGCTATCTATAAGACAGGCACATAGTCCAGATGTAGTATTAAGCTAATACTACTATATTTATCCCTTGTATATAGTAACAAGTTAACTATAAAACTCCTAATTTACAAGGAGGCTCTATAGGATTAGCTGCACAGTAGCTACAAGGGTCTTACTATACTATATATAATAGCTATAGGTTATAGAACAGAAATAATATAGACTATTAACTAGTGTTATAGTTTATAGAGGGACACAGTTTCATGTAACAGACCAGTACTAAACTAGCTAGACAATCTTAGATATTAGAGTCTTTACCACGCCTATCTCTCCACAGGGCCCAAGGAGGAGGAGGGGGGTAAAAGCTAAGCTGTGCAGCTGGTTTCTGGGCTCATCAGACTGGGGGAGCTGGTTCATATAACAGACGGAAGTTGAATATCATAGCGAGTGTAGAAAGAGAGGAAAAGGATTAAAGAGAGCCCAAAAGCATCACTGGACAGTTGACAACAAGGCGGATGTTGGGTGGGCGCAGCGGATCAAAGACTGGGGGGCCACGGAAAAGTTCTGGTGCCTGAGCTGATGGTATTTGCAACAGATTGCATGGAATGGAGACTTGCAGACGCATTGGCTACGGTGTATGAGGAGGCTTTTTAGGTGTGATGGCTTTTGTCACCGGCAAAAGGGAGGGAGGACGGACAGGACGGACAGGACGGACATGGTGAAGAGGTGTTTACGGGCGGGCTCCACTCTTGAGCGTCTGCCTGAGACGGAAGTGGAGCGAGCACTCTGATAGGTAGGTACGAAGTACGTTCCCGAGTACCTACTTACCTACCTAGGTAGATGGGCGATCGGGGCAACAGTCCAACTGGAGTGTGTGTGTGTGTGTGTAGCAGTGCGGCTACGGGACAGAAAGGAAAGGGCTGCTGTTGGCCATGCTGCAGGAACGAACATTGAAGATAGAGTCAGGTGCACAAGGCACTGGAAGCAAGGTTCTTGGCAGAGATAAATGTATGTGTCTATAGTGCCCACAATTCCTACCTAGGTAAGTAGCTATCTAAGCAAGAGAAGACAGACAGATAGGGCAGACGGAAGGACACAATCCGAAGAGGTGTTTGACGTTTTCTGGCGCGGCCAAGTAACTCGTTTCCTCCAAAGATATCACCAAGTGGGGGGGAGGGGAGGGAGGGTGTGCCTAACCTGTTTGGCGTGAAGGGGCATACACATATTGAAAATGCGATTAATGGTAGGTGTGTGCAAATGGATGTGAAAGGAGAGCAGAGGCTTCGTTTTTGCCTGCCTATAGCTAGACTACCTAGGTAGGTAGGTAGGCACCAACCACTGAGTCAGTTCTTTTCCCTTCAGCAGCCAGCCATTGTCAGTCACCCTTGCGTCCCGGTCTTGATTTGTGTCGCTTTTTTTGTTTTTCGAGCCTTCCAATGTCGAGTTTAGTCTTGTCTGTTGTTAAAAGTCTCTGTCTGATCACCTGACGTCGCCTCGCCTCGCCTCGCCTCACTTCACCGAGGCCGTCGCTGTTAGCGCCGCCAAGATCCTCGAGGCCGAGCTTGAAGCCGCCGATGCCGAAGCTGCCAGGCTCCAGCGCCTGCGCGCCCAAGCTGCCGAGGAATGGAACTGGGCCGAGATGGAGCTCCTGGACCTCGAGGAGGACGACATCCAGCGCATGCTGGCCTTGTACGAGGCCTGGGTGGAGGAGGCCGAGGAAGAAGCCGAGATCCTACGGCTTGTTGAGCATGTCGAGGAGCAGCTGTGTCAGCAGCAAGAGGAGGGGCCCGACGAAGAAGAAGACGAGACACAAGGAGGCCGCCGCTTCAACGGGGCTTTCATTACCTTTGATGACTACCAGGACGACGACGACCGCTTCTTTGGCGACAACGGCAGCGCCCCGACGACCACGAGCCTGCGTCGCCGCCGCCTACACCACCACAAACACCAACAATCTCCCGTCCTCAGTGCCGTCACTACCTCCCTCACTGACATGGCTCTTGAGGACGGCGAACGTCAACTCTCGTCCAGTCTCCAAAGGATCCTCCACGTCTACAAGACCGATTTTGTCTCCCTCCGCCCAACCACCCACCTACCGGGAAACATGCTTTTCTCATCCTCGATAGACGGGTACCAGCAATTCTTAACGCATCGCCGACAGAACGACTCCGTCATCTATCCATCTTTTGGTGCTATGGCCAACAAGATTTCCGGACAGGTTCGTGCATATGCCCCGCGCTGAGCCGTTCGTCCGTTAAGCTTGACAAACTCACCCAAGTCCTAAACGTAGCCGCGAAATAATAACGATTCCTGTCAGTGATACACCTGTCATCGAGATCTTGAAACAAGGAGAGGCAAAAAAAGGGAGGCGGTAATTTATCACAATGAAACAGATACAAAGAAAGAACCAGGGCAGACGCTGCGATCGTATAGTGTCAAAGACTCAACAGTCGTGATGCTCAGGGGCCAATCGTGACGATTATTCCAATCCATCTTGCCCTATTCCTAGGTTCTTGCTGGGCAATAGGCTCGCTGGATATCCTGTTGGTTCCCGACATAAACAGTCAATGGCAGGAAAGGAGAGCTTCGACGGCGACCTCGAGGTCTGTAGTCTATTTGAGCTTAGTGAAAGCCCTAGTCGCCTTTGGATGGCGCGTTCGTGGAGAATGATGAAGAAGGATGTGAGTGGAGGTGATGAGAAAAGTGAACAAGTTGGACTTGCGCCTCCGCCCTGTTATCGGATAAGAAGGGAAAAGAACATCGGCGCCATCTGCAGCATCAATCGAGACACATGGCTTTTTATCAGACTGAAATGCATTTACTAGGCACAACGTTGAGATGTCTTGAGCATCAGGCATCGCCTCGGTTGCCAGCGAATGCAGACGGTACCCCCCATCCATCACCCAGACAGCCCTTCTGTCCATCATCTGTCACGTTCTTCATACCCACCAAAGAGACACGAACCCAGCAGCTCCATCGCCCCACAGAGCCAGTCAAGTAATGGGACACCTGTTATGGATGCCTCACTCTCGATTATGTCCATGCCCTCCTCGACAGATATTGCCGCGTACAATGACGGTGGTAGCTCCGTGCCATCAGCAGAGCTTCTTCTGCTAGAAGCATCGTCAGGTTCAGACGCGTTATTGCGGCGTTGAAAGATTAGAGAGGGCTGGTGCTGGCGCAGGCGGGCCTGGTACACGTTCGGGAGCTCCACCTCGTCTTCCTGTGAACGGGATAATAACGTCGCTGTAATAGTTGGGTCGAAGTGAATGTCATCGATTGCGGTAAGCTGCTAGTCTGACGCTAAACCGAGGTTTTGATCTGTTGGCGAATGTCAGTAATGGCGAGTGAGAAATGGCCAAGAATGCGCAGCTGCTACTCACTTTCCATCAACACCAGCTCGATTGAAGCCTGCGGGCACTGCCGGCGCTGGCTTGACATGCGTCCATGATGCCGTTCGAGGAATGGGGAACGGTAGTGTGCGAACATTGATTGTCCTTGGCGCAACGTGCTAGGTGGAAGTTGCTAGCAAAGTGTGAGTATTTGCCGAGTTCTGATGCTGACAGCAGTGACGGAATTACGAGCGAGGGCTTTGGCGTGGAAGCGTAGAAGATTGTTTGACGTAAATCTTGCGTAAAAACCGCATCTTAGTTCTCCCTTCCGCACGAGGAAGGAATCACGCGCTGCTCAGCTCTATCTAAGGAAGGTACCCCCATTCACCACAACACACAAAGCAGTACATCATCAATCCTTCGACACCAACGCCATCCCGACTTTCGCATCAATGTGAAAACACCCACAAGGCCTTTCTTCGGCTCGTTTCGTCGTCGAATACCTGGGGCACACCTAGGTTCTGACGGCCGGACGGCCGCCTTCATCTCAGTGCGGTGTCATAGTGGCGTGGCCAGCGATTCATCTCCGAATGCCAGCTAAGCAATTCGGCTAAGCTCAACTCATCCAGCCTACGTTCAGACACCACCTATTTATTGCCTACTCTAACACCTGGCAAGTTGTACCAGCCACTCAACCCGTAGCTAGCTACGTTGCTCTGGACCTGGGATTGCTGCTTCTCTGCATGCTAAGTTCACACCGTTACTTGAACCCTTCTAATATTCCAATCGCGTCACCAACGCGTTCCCAGTCTGTTACTAATACCGTATGTTACCGTTCTCTAGTCTGCGAAGCCCGAGGCTATTTCCATGTAGCCACAACAAAGGTTATTCAATCGTTTAGCGTCAACTTCTCCCCGGACGGCATGCGCCAGCTACCTTCCAGACAGCGCACACCTCCCACTAGTACGATATAGTCATTATCCGCGACTTCCGCGGCGTGAAGGTCACCCTTCAAGTCGACAGCCGAGACGCCACTGGGTATGATGACCCGGATAGTGTTGAAGACGACCCCAACCGAGAAAACGCCTGTTGGCGAACATCCACTTACGTCGAATCCAAGGACGACACCTTCTTCCGCCTCCGCTATCAGGTCGAAAACAGCCATCGCTGGGAGGGCCCCAACATAGAGCTCTTAACCCCCGAAGCAGACGCTAGTATCGCTAGTAGTGGTAGCAAATGGTGGCGGCGGCGGTGGTGGTACCGAAGGTGCATCTTTGGTCAAGAGATAATGTGATTGAGTCGGCGTTCGGCAACGCGTTTACTCGACCGGGCATTGGGACTATTAACAGCATTGGCTAAGGAGACAAGCCTTAGCCATGACGGCAGGCTGAAAATAAGGCAAAGGGGATCAGAGACGAGGCAGTACATAGCATGGATAGGATAAAGGTTGTGCTGTATGATGAGGCTAGCTGAACGGCACCGTGACGAGTACCCTGCCCTACACAACGAAGATTGCTTCTGTGGTGTGATAGGTCTGTTCCAAGCGAGTGTGTTCCTAAGGTTTGTATGAAGTACAAGCCTGCTTGCACATCATTATACCCAGGTGGTTCTGTCTGTCTTTCACTCTATGAACAACCTCTAAAGAGGTTGTTCTCTAAAGAGGAAAAGAACAGGCTTGCTATTGGGCCCTTTCCTCTCCAATAAGGCTGCCCCATTACCTCTCCTGAACATTCAGCTTCCATAATGGTAGCACCTTGCCAAAACAAGCCGCTCATCCTGCCAAACTCAACGTCTCTTGTTAAAACTATGTTAAGGTCTTAGCTTAACGCCCTCTTTGTCTTGACCTAATCCTTAAATACCTGCCTACCTGTAGATTATAAGAGCTTTCTAACCCCACACTTCAGAGGGAAGCCGGATAAGTGCTGCGATAGCTTATATTTTCTCGATCCTGAGGAGGAACCACCGACACTCTGAAGGCTACCAAAGCAAGCTTCAACGCGTCAGGACTCACACTTCCCCTCAGCAGGACTCTAGAAGAGACGTGAACTACACTAGTCATTGCAGTGCTTGCTATTAATAATGTAAGTTATTGAAAAACAGCCTCGTAGTGCTCTTTGGGCACAGTAAGCCCTGCAGCTTATTGTTTTCTTTACGCACTTTGACCTTTGAAGAGGAAAAAGCCAGACTTGTCGACTCGCCGTGTGTCCTGACCCTCCCTTTCATACCACCTACCTCACTCATCACTCATCACTCATCGCTTATCACGTGGCTGCCGGTCCTGCCTTCAAGCACTTGCCTCAACTGAATCTTCTCTCTCTTATTCACTCATTCACTCCAAAGTTCACTCACTTCACTTCCAAATCGCGTCATCCCACCAGCCATCAATTACCAACGTCACTGGCCTTCAGCCCCTGGCCGAGGTGAGTGACCACTCGCACATGGTCGGATCAAGCACACATCCGACATCTCTCGTCTACCTTGCACGGACACGATTCCTCGGGCCAGTTCCTAGCTTTCAGGAAGGTCCTTCCTTCCTCCTCCTATCGCCACTTGCGATGCGTTCATTCTCTTTGTGTCTTGTTCACTCAAGCCCATCAGGCCCTAAGCGGCAGTAACAGCAGACAGCGGGTACGACGACGAGACCGTGTACCCTGTCCACAAGATCCTTCAGCACAGGCTTCGCTCACATGACAGGACTGTTGAGCTTTTGGTACAGTGGGGAAATGAGTGGGTTGACGACGAGCCGACGTGGGAGCTGCAAGATCTGCGGATTACGTGCCGCTAAAGGGTCTCTCAGTTCTGGATTTGCAAAGGCAGAAACTACCGCAACTCGATCCTAGGCCTAGACCCCGTTGAAGGGCCATTCGCAATTACCAACATCCTGGATGAGAGGGGTGAGCGCAAAAAGTCCAAAAGAAGCAGCCAGAAGACCAGCCATCTCATCGTGTTCTTGGGCTATAACAAGCGAGAGTGGCACCCAGCTAGCTGTGTTCCTGACCAAGGGATACAGGATTGGGAGAAGGTCAAGGTGGGTGAGGATGACAAAGAGGACAAAGAGATCTGAATTCCTGTGTGGTCAGAAAGACAAACGAGGTCCCATGAGGTTCTCGGCAACGCAACAGTACTCGGGTTTGATGATGGGAATAGCTGAACTAAGACAAGCAGTGGTCAACGACACCATTGCTCGGCCCAAAGGTGCCTCACTCAAGAAAACGATTCACTGCGTGCAGTTCCAAGGCGCTGTGATCCCGCGCAATAGTTGTCGTCTCTCGACCAGTTCTACTGCCAAGTACCCTGATTGGTTCCCTGCCCTTCGAAGCGTGCCTCACTACCAGTCTATCATCTTGATAGACAAAGGACTGATGCAAGGAACTTGCCACTTTGTAAAGTAAGTACTTGCCTAGGTGTCCAAAGCCCTCGACACTCACCTGCATTAGCTCACATCCAACCGTGGGCCGGCTCGACCGTCGAGCCACAGCACCCAAGACCTGCCGCCGCCATGGCAGGCATGTGGCAGCCCGACTTAGGCATCGAGTTTGGTGGTCATGCATCCTTACAACAACACCTTGATTCCCCATCAAATTACAACAATCATCCCTACGATCACTATACGCGACCCAACCCTAAGGTTGTCCCTAACCAAAACATGTCTAGCAAGTTGACAATGGAGGGGTTTCTCCAGAACGGCTAGCCAGCACGCCAAAAGTAAGCTACTTAAGCACCCTGTTCGTTTACATCCACAGACAAACGGTGAGGAACCTGCCTGACTAACGCGACTTTACTTTATCCCTAGCCCAAGGCAAAGGCTACACTGGCTGCCGTCGCGTCAGATTCCTCCCTCCCGACTACGCGCACCGCGAACCACGTCTCCGTTTGTTTATTCGACCTTGCAACGTCACCGCCTTGACTACTTAGCCACGTCCCCCCCCCCAATCCATTTACTCGAGCGGCATGTCTGTCACACACACTGCTGTGTCGTGTCCTTTACATCTTGCCACAGCATGCGCTATTGAGCGGCAACCATCTTGAGACTGCGCCACCATGTATACGACCAACGACGCCAAAGTGAGAGAAAAAAGTTCCCCCGTCTAAGATTGATCTGCACTTGGAACTGAGGGTAAACACTGACTGACTGACTGACCATTCGTTTGCAGTACGTCTGCCGCTCGACCATCTCCCATCTTCAAATTCCCGGCGCCCACATCGCCTTTTCTGCCGGCTGTAATCGTCGCATGTGGCAACACATCGTCCGCAACCGTCTTGACCTGACAACTGCTCCGTGGCGAAAGTGGCGCAGCGTGGCCTGTGAGATGCATCTTGTCAGGGAAGATGGCTCCAGCTGGAGCGCGACGTGGAATCGCGTTGTCCTCCGCAGGGTCTAGGAGGCCGTCGTTCGCCGCACTGACGACGCCGTCGGTCGCGGGCTTGTTTTGTGAATTCCACGGCCGCCGCGTTTGGGAGGACTGGGCTGCCGGCTTTCTGTCCCCCGAGTGGGACGGCGATTGCTTTGACGAGCTGTACGCCCGCAAGCTGCTAGCCAGGATCCTCTAAGAGCCGACAAGCCCAAGACCGCCGTAGAGACCAGCAAAGCGAAGACAAGATCGCCGCCCTGACGCACCAAATCGTCCATCTCGGACACATGCACGCTGTCCCGCCCTGTAACCCAGAGGGGGGCCCGCGAACACACGCCAAAACCCCCGATTCCGATGACAACAATGAGGTTACGGTTACACGTAAAGTTACCCGCGGCACGCCGCGACAGCAGGCCGTCTGCTTCGACTGAGACGACCCTATTGTTCATCCTGGGCCCGATCAAGATCTGGGGCCTGATGATTCGTTGACGATTAGGGAGCATGTCAGGCTCGTCAACATGCTGCATGCCGCCTCCTCGCCGCCGCCGCCGCGGCGCCCATCTACTCCAATTTCATCTGCTCCAAGTTCATCTCGGCGAGGCCCTAACTTGCTGGCATCCAAGAGTGTCGCCAAACTCGATACTCTGTACCGCCAAGGTAGAGAGCGACTCTCTTACGTTTCATGATGCGCTTGTCCATCTGCGCTTCGACCCTGTCGACAGGGTCGGCGATGAAGCCTACAGGGCCAGGATACAAGAGGCACGTGAGAAGCTCATTGAGGTGATGTTGTGTGTCGAGGACATGATGGACCGTCGTCTCCGGCAAGGCGGCGCAGCTCAAGGCCCTTATACGGCGTATCCCGCTTCCAGCCTGAGGTGGAGGCACTTATTGGGCATGTCGAAGGCATCGCCCGTGTTGGAGGCGAGTTTGGCCGCCTTGCGGGCACGGTATGCTTGACGCCTCGTGCATTTAACTGTTATGGTAGCTTAGTCTTGGTTATTGTGCTTTCGAAGCAGGACGGGCATGGAAAGAGGGAGCGTGATTGACGAGTTTCTTATGCCGGGCCGTGGTGGATGGATGCCACGCGATTTAGATGAGCTGCCTGATGCGTCTGTCCCTGATGATCCTCCTTGCTCTGCCTGGGCAGTACTTCAGTTTCCTCTAATCTGCCGTGATAATGTTGACAACATGGTTTAAAGACGCGCAGAAACATATTACTTACTTACTTACTTATACACTTATCAACCTACATACACTCGGCTTAGAGGCACACCCACTAAAATCTTTAACTTAATAGATACTGTGGCGGGTGTAATAGAACACTGAGTGCAGACTTTTGAGTTCTACCTGGTGCACTAGTTTGCTGGGAATCGCGAGGGATTGCCCGTGTTGCCTTGGCTGTATTGCTGCTGAGTTAGTGGCCCTTGGCGCATCCCAGAATTGACAACTACTACTATTACCACCACTGCTATCGCTGTGCCCTGGCTTGTAAGTAAAATATGACGCTTCCTGTTGAGAGCCTAAGCTTCTGTGTGCACTTATTAAAAGCAATGGATTAGTGGATGATGTTACGTCTGGGCATTTTTTGTGGATATGGAATAGCCCCTCTTTAATCCACCTGTGCTGTTTATTGCTGCTTTCCGCCAACAGCCTCGTCGATGTATCACACAATACAGCACAATTAATGCTTCCTTGAGTGCCTCCGCTCCAAAGTTTAAGATCTGTGAGAGAGGGCAGTAGTATGACGCCAGGCAAGGGTGTTGCAGCCTACCTACGATGCACTGGCAGGAAGGGAAGTCGCATGATGCGACGGGCTGGCTGAGGAGGGCGCTGCCTACCTGGGTACCTAGGGCCTTGGATAGTCTCCCCATCATCTATCCATCTTGACCTCCCGTCCCTACCGATGGACCGTGATCCCCTCGGCCAATTCCCTAACCACCTCCGCTTCCCGCTTCAATCGCCGTCCTTTGACAACGCTCCTCGTCCGTTAGAAACTGGGTGGCGGACCCCCGCCCTGCATCCCATCGACGACAACGAGTTCAGCCTATGGACCTATCTATCTACCTATGCTACGTGGCCAAGCGCTACGTGGACATTGGCTGGCATGCGTCGTGTATGCTGAGGCTGGCCAGGAATTGGTTCTTGCACCCCGCCACCGCGAAAAAACCGCAGCTCATTCATCCTTTTAAAAACAACATCGTTCCTCGGCCAAGAAGATTCTGCCGAAGCAGACCAGGGCCAATATATCAAGCAAGGGAATCACCCAAGCTGGAAGCACTTATGACACCGACTCTTTTGACAATTCGGTTCCGCCCGTTCCGCCATCTGTGAGCCCGATAAAGAGGAAGATTGCTTTGACTTTTTGAGCAAGCGGGAAAATCAAATTGTGGACATTCAGTCCAAGAATATCGACTATTAATGCCCACCCACATTTGCCGGCAGAGACTACATCACACACGTACAATTCACCCTCGGTTCACGCGACATATGCCAGAGGGGACGAGATTCAACATCAACTGAATTCCGAAAAGCACACGATTTATCCTTCATTTCGCACTGTGTTGCTGTCACGGCAGATGAGGGGCATACATAGGAAGATTGTTGACACCAATTTGAATAAATATCAACTCATATACAACAACTTCAATACTACCGAAAATATATAGAAATACACATTGTCCCCGACACCGCTGAATCCCGGATGTTTCCAAGAGCAGTCCTATCTACCGGCACATCCCAAGCCCACCGGCCGCCCACGTTGACCAGACGCGGACGGTGATCGATGTTCAGGAAAGGTGGCGGCAGAGCAGGTTGCTCCTCCTTGAAGGGGGATCTCTCTTTTACAGACACATTGTCATCTCATCCATCACACCGTTGGTCAGACGGATATAAAGAATGACGTAGACATGTGCGCAGTAGAAGAGTGAGTCTCCGGCGAGGTACCCGACTGGTGGTCAACCACCCTGCACCCATCCGCTCGTGTCCCCTCCCGCGGTAAAGAACACCTTGAGCAGCAATGCGCCGCTCAGGGGTCCAGAGCGGAGACGATGGATCGCGACAAGTGAGGGCGACATCCTCCATTTACCCAGTAAAGAACACCCTTGGCAGCATTGTGTGCCTAGGGGTCCAGGACAGAAAGCGATGGAAGGGGGATGATGGTTGGCTTGTTTGAGGAGGCGAGAATCGCGCTCGAGAGGTGGTTGCAAGAGGTGATTGTTTGTTTGTTTGATGAGATGCGGCTTGCGCTGGGCTGTCGCCTCGGATACAGCACACTCCCCGACTTTGTGTTCTCGCGGACCGATGGCGGCTGCGCAGGTAGAGAGGGCGTCCCCAATCATCCTGCAACGTACCAACAGTCCGTCCAACGAGTGGGGAGTGCGGGAGTGTGACGAGGAGCAGCATTGAGAGAGAGAGAGGGAGTATGTGTGTGTGTGTGTGTTGAGCCAGAGGTTTGCTTGTTGATTTGATTCCCAAGGTGGCATTTGGTATGTGGTTTGGTTTGATGGGAGAAAATGAACTGACATGCATCAATGTTTCGATCTCTCTCTGCCATCTCCATCTCTTCTCCTAGACGAGGGAGGCTGGTGGCCTATATGACATGAACGATGTACTGTAGGTAGGAATGTCTTCGGGACACCGCCAGTCTAGAAGATACGCTGGGTGAGGTTGTCTTGAAGTGAAGATCTGTGCGCGAGCGGTTCATGCAGGACGGGAAAGATGTAGAGCTAGGTTCTCGTCCTCCTGGCCGATGCCAGCTACAGGTCGGGGGAGGGGGCGTTTATGCCGTTTCCTGCCGCCCTGTGTCCAGCCCTTGACAACTTACAATGATGTGGCATTCTGTATAGCGTAAACACTGACATGGGGGGAGACAAGATGGTGGATATAGGCTGCAGCATGCCTATTGTCCCCTCCTATTAAGCCATCATGGTTGGTGTTTCTTGTCCTAGATTGAATGGATCCTCCCACTTAGTACTTGTCATCACCTTTTGGCTGTCGATGACGGCGGTCGCTGTTGACGAGTACAGAGAGGCGGAAGAGATGCTGGCGGATCTTGGGTCACGTCGCTGGACATTTGCACCACAGTCTCTTGCCGTACCTGGTCTTAGCCCTCTTTGCAAGGAACCGGACCGTGGCGTCGACAAGGTCTTCGAAGTGTCCTGCTTGGAGGTGGCGGTGGGGGCGTCGGCGCGCAGCTGCTCACGGAACAGCTTATCAAGCCTCTCGAGGAGGCTGGCGGCAGTCGCTTACGTGGTTGGGCAGACGGGCGTCCCCGGGCGCGAAAGGAAGTACGCGATGATGGGATCCTATGGCATCTCGGACCTTATGCGCGACGGCGTTGGCGGCGGTGATAGGGCCGTAGCGGGAGGTGGAGGGGGAGGGGAGGGGGGAGGGGAGGGAGGGGTGGGTGCAAACCTGGTCCTTCCTCTCAAAGATTGCTCTTATCATGACGCCTTGGTTGCCTTTGGTCTGGTTCTATAGGTCGTTGAGAGGCATGCCTGGGCGATGCGTCTGCTAAAGATTGGTCGTCTGAAGTATGGCTTTGACTGGGCCAAGGGCTGGGGGCGAGCTGGTGGGGGCTAAGTTGTACGGGTCCTTTCATGACTGGGACAACACCTACGGCCGTTTGCTCAACACGATGCTTAAGAGTAGCGGTTCGATGAAGGGTGGCGCGGGAGACGGTGGCGTCTGCCCAGGAAGCGAAGTTATTATCCGTTGAGAACTAGTAGAAGTTGTAGTCGTTGGTCATGTCCTAAGAGTGTACTTTAGTCTCTATCAAACCATTAGAGAAACATCAAGAATCGGCGATCTGCAAAATAGACAAGGAAAAAGAAAGAGAATATCGGTAGTGGTTAGTATACTTACGTTTCTGCCCTTCTCGGAAGGGAGTTTCTTAGAGACACGACCCTGGGGCTTTTGGCGTGATTCGTCGGCATCCTGAATAAAGAGATAGAAAGAGAGCAATGCTGACGAACAGATGACGACGGATTGCTGGAACGGGACAGAACGAACAAACATATAGACGAACAGAGGGATAGAAGGAGTGGTTGAAGACTGACAGCCCAAGGACCAAAGGAAAAAAGGAAAAAGAGCAAAAAAAGAAGAGAGAAAATGATCTTGCAGCCCTGAAGAGGAAGGATACCCTTCTTCCTCGTCTTATTCCTGCCTCAGGTGGACCAAACCGTTTGGTTTGTTGCGTGGTATATGAGTGAATAAGTTGGTGAGTGAGAGAATGAAAGTGAGAGAGACCGGCAGAGGCATGGTTTCTGACGTTACCTGACCGAGTATAGTATAGCATGACAATCCATGCCGGATTCCTTGCCGTGTCATGTCAACTCAAGGCATGCAACTGCACGGCCGTTCTCCCAGAATCTTGCTTGTCACATGAATTACCGTGCTGATTTCTAATGTCCCTCTTGCCCATGTCTACGACCATGGAGGACTGGTGGCTCCTCCAAGACTCGTCACCCAAGGTTGTATTGTAGCTGACGAGAGATAAGATGGCATGACGTCAATATTGAGGGCTAGGGGAAAGAGCTGGTAGGAAATGGCAACTACTGACTTTGGCTTGGTCTATACTCTCAGAGGGAACGGACCATAACCAAGGAAGCAGCCGCCATATCGAACCTTCTTTCTTGCCCAAGATAAGTAGAGTGGTTCGAGGTAAATCGACCTCAGGTATGGCAGGTGGATTGTAGAACAACTGCCTAACATGAGTGATGAGCAGTGCTGGCGGCAGAGGAAACAATAATTCAAGGTCTGATTACTTGTAAAAGGCCAAGAGGCCAGTTGCATATATCATGGACGACTGCAACGCAATACGGATATTGATACCATCGACTAACTCCCAGCACACACAAACACAAACACATCCGATGTCTTCCCACGTTACCGTCACGGATTCCTCCCCTATTGAGGGAGCACTTGAAGCCGGAGCTGCCACCGCCACAGCCGTAGCCCCAGTCCCAATGAACTTGGAGAAACTCCGACGACATATACGCAGCACAATGGCCAGAGATATGACGCAGTACATCCGGAGCAGGCTGTCTTCTTCGTACGTCGCGGTCATGTCCTTCTGCTTGCTGCCCATACGCCTCTCTAAATGTCGACTGTACAAGCAGGTCCGACTATCAGATCATGCTGTCCGCGGCCATGGCCAACAGAATCCGCCGGAGACTCAAGGAGACGGTGCCGAACGACAGGGAGGAGAGAGAAAAGAAGCGGCGAGCTGAGAACAAGCAGCGTCGCCAAGACTTGATTGATGCGCTGGCCTGCTATTGCAAGCAATGACGGAACAGAACAATGGCACGACGACGGAGCTGGTGCAACAGGAAAGCAAAGGAGTGGGGGGGGGAAGAAGCAAAGATTAAGTGCGTAGTAGAATACGGCAGCACCAAGTGCGTACCGTCCGTTGGCGTCATGGTACGTGACTCACCGCCCGGCGGAAATGTCTACGTCCCCCCCTACTCACTTGCTTTACCAACTCACTCCATCACTAAAGAACCATCTGGCCCCATCGCGATGGGTAACAGTGATGCCAGCCTGGACACCCTTACAAAGCAAATTAGACGCCGCCAAAGAGGCAGCAGTAGCACCAACTGCAACATGCACTCCAGCAACCTCAGTCCTCCTTGAAGAACTCCTATTAACGGCGGCCGAGAGTCCCACGCAAAAGTTGATAGCAAGAACGGCAAAGGCCACGACGACCACGCGAGGGATAACGACTAGATCGGCCAGATCGGGCGCGACTGCGAGCAAGACTGGACAACTGACGCCAAAGGAAAACGCTGCACTTGCAGCGTACATCATCAATGTTGCCCTCAAGTCGCTGACAGAAGCGTCAAAGCCTGCCCTTGCTGCACAACCCACAGCCCAAAGCACCCTGTCAAAGAGAAAACTCAGACAATGACCTGCAGAAACCCCCTAGCAAGCGGGCCCTGGAACAATCGCATTTGACGACCGCCAACGACCTTTACGCCAAGGTAAGCCCGCTCCAACAGGCAATGCCATGTGCCACCTGCTCATCCGATATCTTAGGAGTTCCACCGGCTCTCAGGCAGTACACACCTACTGTAGGTGCCTTATGCACATATATCTTCGCTTATCTCTCGACCTTACCGCGGATGGCGAACGCGATAGTTCTCCGTCCCAGACTTCATCACCTGCCATTCCTTCCTCTAACACCATGAAACTAGCCTCAAGAACGTCCAACCTTTTATGACGCTCAGTTAAGTCAATCAGTCTCTTCTCTTGCGACTAAAAACACACGGCTCCCTCCCTTTCTACGTCGACTTCACGCCTGATGAGAGATGGAGACGTTGGGAACAAGGATCCAGTAATCTATTGCAAAACCCAAACCTTCTCGCCATCATACCGCCAGAGCTTGATCCACCAGGAGTCTTGGCACAGCGAGATCAGGTGGCAGTGAGCGATGTGCTGTACGAGTTGGTTGACAAGCAAGAAGCCAAACGAGCTTCCTGAGCAGGGGTACCTATTGAGAACACAAGGACGGAATGGCCACGGTACGTCGAAAGGACTACAATACGGATGGGTGTATCATAATGACACAGGTGGTTGCATAATGGGATGCAGATGCCTAATGCTATTCAACATTCAGCACTTCCTCACAACAAGAGAAGGTTGCTACTAAGTGTTGAATATAAGCGTCATCTGTTTAAATCGACTAGGATGCTAATTCTGCCCGATAAAGAGCCAATAAGGCAAATAATCAGGCTGCCGCCTTCCTAGTGACGTCTCATTCGCATCCAGCCTCTAGGGCATTTGATGAACAAGCACTTGGGCCAGAATCTATAGGTGTCCGCCAGCTGCGTCAACGTTGAGGCCCACTACCTTAAGAACAAAGTGCACCCCGGCCTCTTTAATATTACCTTCATCGAGACCATATGGACGGACAGGCCCACAGGAGCGAAATCTGTGTGGTGTTGTATATGAAGCCATCCAGTCCGGCGGTATCTCTCTTGATGCCATCTCAGGCAGCTAGACCGGCTCATTCGCCGCCAAATCTACCGCCGACTGGCAGGAGATGCCCGTGAAGGAGCCCTTGTCCAAGAACACGTTGGCCGCTACTAGCGTAGACCCAGGCATCCATAGCAACTGCATCAGCAACGTCTTTAATCTCAATGGACCCAATGTCGTGTGCAACACAGCGTGCTTGTCATCCAATATTTCAGCTCAATAAGCGCTACAGGAAGAGGTGGCGGTTTCTAGCCATCTTCTTCTTTATCCCCCTGCTCCTTGCCTTCGGGGAATGAATGCCCCAGGGGTTGGCGGCGCGGCCGACCTTTTGGCGCAATCCAGTCATCTTCTTCCTCGTCTTTCACCTCCTTGTCTTCGCAGAATGCTCCAGGGGTTGGCGGCACGGCTGAATTTTCCATTAGTAATGCTTTCCTAAGTTCTTTTAGGGGGTTAAGGCGCGCTTGCCTTAGCAAGTTGCTGCGCGACTGGTAAGCTTGGGAGACATTGACGATCGTGGCGAATAAGATGAACCTATAATTTCCGTGCTGCAAGTATGCATGGCTTCATATATTGGCTCATGATAGCGATGGGGTCGATGCAGATCTGCCGTGAGAAGGGTTGGGTAAGCAAGGTGGTTGATTTGCTGCGTTGAGCTGGGGTGAGGCTGGGTGTAAAGGTGAAGAAGGCTGTCATGGGGATGGGGATGAGAAAAGACGAGTGAGAGGACAGGAAAGACAGACGACATGTCATTCCTTCAATAATCCAGTTTCTTGACTGGGAGACACACGCGGCCAATCCCTCCTGATTTCCCATGTCCTCGGACGGATTAATTCCCTGGGCTTGTGTTGCGCTGGCTATGCTTGTGAACCAATCAAGAAGGAGGAGGTGGAGGACTGCCGTGGAAAAATCTCCGGCAGTTCCCCACAAATGATCTAAGCAAGTGGGGACCAAGGTACGTATACAAAGTTGTACGGTCCACCGCCACAGCCACCGCCACTACTTATCTTGGGATGGAAGCAAAAGCTGATCATGGAAAGTACTCAGTCAAAGTACCTGCCTGCCCCTCGCCTCCATCCCATCAACCAACATCTCACACTCAACGTTTGCCTTCAGACTCTCTGATTTTCACGGCTACAGTCCTTCTGAACTTCATTTACTTCTACATCAATCGTTCTTGACAATCGTCCCTACATAACCGCCAGTTGTTCCCCAGGCAAAGATGTCTGCCCTTGTCAACATCTAAACCACAGGAAGCCTGCTACGGCCTCATCAACGCCCACGCACGTCGACAAGAACAGAGAGCTACATTTGAGAGAAGAGCCGAGTGTACGCCAGCACGGCTAGCCAACAATCCAAAGGTGGGCCGATTGTTCAACAACACCTCAAGCCAAAACTTCGAGAACCCGACTGACACTTTTTTCATCACCTCTAGCCAATAGCCAAAGATACACGGACTGGCTGCTGTAGCTGACTGCGACGACACTCACCCTCCCAGGAATCCTAACTTCCAGAAGACGCTGTCCGAGACCACTGGCGTGTGTAAGTCGACCCTCACCTTCCGCGTTGCGCAACCTACCTGTGACATCGGCCTGAGCAACAATACCCAGCGGATGGTTAATGACCTGCGCGAGGAGTCACCCAGAGAGTCAAAGTGGAGTGACGCGGGGAAGATATAACGAGGAAGTCAACGGGGGCAGGATTGCTGTCACAGCACACAGCAGAGAATATAAGATCAGGGGTAGAAGACGCTAAGGTCTATAAATGCAACCATGTGAAAAGAGATGCCCTGTTTATGTGTGTGTATTGCGAGAAATAAGTGTATCCCAAGTGATATCAGACAACTCAGGGTTGGCAATAAGTGCGAGTTAGAAATGAAGCTATGGTGACAATGAGAATCGTATTTTCAGACCATTGTTTCATAGCTATTGCACTCACAACAACACATGGAAGAAAAAAGATCCCCCAACCCCTGTAGTTGACTTGTGATTAACCCCGTGATATTTTAATGCCTTTAAGATCTCGCAACTCACCAGGTTCACAACTATTAACCCTAGCGTAGCTCACAGACATTCCAGTAGCCAATCCGACCAGAAAAGGAAGCAGTTACTTCTCACTTTTCCATGTCTAGCGTGTCACTACCTTACTATTTCTTTTCTTTTTCTTTGCGTTATTATAGTCATCTTACTTTACGCATGACGAAGTTCTTACCTAATCAGTCACTTACTAGTAGCAGGGTTTTTGCATCCGGATTTGATATAGTGTTTTACTCGTCTACTGTATACCCATCTTCTATTAGAACGAAGGGAAATCCCACAGCCTTTTAGAAACTTTATTAGAGGATTGGTCATGGTTTCAACTTACACTGCTTGTGCTACTTGTAAAAATGCAAGCTTACTTGTGTTGCAGAGTTAAACTATCTGTTGCTCTAGTATAGTCCTTATATCTTGTCTACATACTGATCCAGACTCGCCAGTAGATGGCTCTTCAGGAAGTGGAGTGTGTTTGATGCGCCCACATCTGTATTCACAATGATTAGCTAGCTGGTGTAGGTGATGGCTTATAATCGCAAGAGGGAATTCCCGCCGCAATGCCACTATCAGCTAAATCAAAAGTCTACAATAAGACTATTGACGTTGCGGTTGGAAGGCAAGGCGGGCTGATGTGTTGGCTGGTTGAAACTCTCTTGTCGCCAAGTTACCCTTTTGGCGTGGGATATCTATCTTAGAAATGTTACTAATATTATTCTAGCGGCAATTCTAGATGTAATCCAGCGGCCCATATACTGTTTTCCATCTAATGACATTTCGCTGCCGTGGGCCCGAGCGTATTCCAACTGGCTCACTTTGACAACTACCCTACCTACTACAAATAGTAACTTTAAAGCACAGGAGCACAAGATTGTCTGTCCTTAAAAAAGATGTATATTTCTTCGCAAGGAAGGGATAGAAATACAACATACTGCTTACCTGACAGCTCATGTTCGCCAGTTACCTCCCCATCACAACGTCACTAGAAAATGGAAACCGTCTGGAGCATCATCAATCCATTGAGGCCGATCGCCATTGCACGCGTGTGGCAATGCTAGCCTGAATTTTGCTCTAACCAATACGCGCAACACCTCTCTAATACCTACTCGTTTCTGTGTCAACTGCCCAGGTCCAGCTGGAATTTATTGCATCCCTATTAGCTTTTAACAGCGAGACCACCTTTATCTTAACACTGTGGCGAAGCAATTCGTCTTCAAATCTTAGCTGGCCTTGACTGCACAAGACCATAGACGAAGCCATCATCTCTGAACCCTTCCCTCATTGGCATCCTACGCGTGTCTATCCTCTCTCTTGATAAGTACACCTCTTAATTCTTAGTAGCCCCCCCTAAAGACACCCTTACGCACTTAACGACAGGGGATAAAAACAGCAATAGGAGATAATAATGTTCCTGCTATAGCTCTAGCCATTAGCCCTATTATATAAGACTTTACTATATAGTAAATTCTAAAGGCTAGAGATAGCTACTTAAGTTGCCTTATTATCTCCTTATTATTACCTATTTACCTCTTTACTTGACTACCTCCTGTTTATTAACTATGTCTTTAATCTTGTCTACTAAAATACCCTTATAGTAACTAATAATAACTGCCTATTATTACTAATATATAAACATATGTCTCTAAGAACTAGCACTACTGTTGTTAGGCAATATAAAGGTGTAATCCCTCTTGCCCCTTTAATAGTATATATATTATCTAACTTACTACCTGTAAAGTAACGGATCCTATAGACATTATACACAGAGATATAATTAGATATTAGCGTTTCTATTACTAGTGTAAGTATATTTTATTTTAAAGAGGTCTTGCTTCTTGTTAATAGAGGCAGCAGACAACAAAAAATAGAACCTATTACACTATTCTACTATAAACAGCAGAAGAAGATTAAGAAAGAACAACATGTAGCCTAGAGATAGGCAGAACAACAGGGTTAGCAGCAGCAGTATTAGTCTCATAATCCGCCACAACCCTACTCCTTTGCCTAAGACAGCGGCAGCAACTAACGCGCTTCAGAACACTTAAAGAAGTATGCACACACGGCAGTAAGTAAATATGCCCCTAGAACAGGTCCAGCCTACCCAAGCCCTAGTTCTAGCCCATATCGCTAGGTTAAACAAGCAAAGACAAGTAATAAGTCACTACCTGGGTACCTTTTGTGGTGTGGCAATAGACATCGCGTCCAATGTGACGAAATCCTTCCTGGCATTTTACAAACACATTATCTGGTTCATTAGCGTGTGTCTTATGGTGTTATTTCTATGGCACTTGAGTGGGTTTTGGAGGGGTGGCATGCATGGTGACGGGCCGGTGCGGGGCGGAGACGATCATGAAGCTGCGGAACACAATAGCCATAGGGTTCTCAAGAAAAGAGGCCGTCAAGGTCGAACGGGAGCTGCAGATGATTTTGCGGAGTTTTTGAGCAGAGTGGAAAGATATCACTCGGAAGAATACGAGAGAGGACAAAGGGGACTTCAGTCTTCATCGGCTAAAGACTAGGCGTCGTTACAGTAATTTCTAGGATGGTTTATAAGCAAGAGCCTATTGCCTCGAGAGCATTGCGGACAGATTTGTTGTAGAGGACCCCGTTTTTGAGTCTGCCAAAAAACTCTTCTTCTTTGCTTGGTGGGGTAAGGGACGGCTTCAGAGAAGAAGGTTGTCAAGTCAGTGGCGATGTTTCAGACAGCTGGCGCTGGTAGATGAGGATGCTAGTGGACAAGATGAAAGTAGACGCCTCTTCAATCATTCAGGCAGGCTTCTTGTACAAGATTTAGGGTGTAATTATTGTTTAACAGATGGACAGTAACAGTCTTGTGAGAGCCAAGGAGCTCTTTGTACAAAATATTTGTTGTTGCCCAGCTTTCCCTGTTCTTCAAGGTGTAAAGGTGAGAGGTGAACTGGTCTACCCTATCACACACGGACAGGATATTCGCCAAGACTTTGCCGAGACCTAATGCAAGCTCGCTAGGCCTGGTACGATCAACGGTGCCGAAGGGCAAGGTAGCCTCGGCCAGATGTCTGATACCTAATTAGAGCTTCTCGGTGGTGTCGTTGCCGGACAGGGCCTTGCTGATAGGGCCAAGCCACCGTCTTCAGATCCATGAAGGTTCATCGAAAGGCGGGATCGGCACAGTGGTAGCAAATGGAGCACCGCGGCGGCACCAGCACCAGCGAAGGGATCGTAATCAAGGACATGTCGTGGCAAGCGGCGCAAAGCTCCGTAATATAAGTAACGTGTCAACGCGGTCAGACAGTCTGCAGTGGGGAAAGTCGGGAATACGACGTCGTCCGCCACGAGCCCTGTCAGTCGGCCGCTGGAGTTACTTTAGCAACGTTAGCCTGTCCATCTAGCTGATTACAGTGCAGCTATATAGTTTACTCAGCAAAGGGTAACCATCACATACGGCCATACCCACTGGAGAACTCGGGATCCCGTCCGCTCTCCCATAGATAAGCCAGTGAGGGCCGGATTAGTAGTTGGGTCGGTGACGACCAGCGAATACCTGGTGTTGTATGTTTTTGCCGTTTTTGTTTGTCATTTACTTCTTTGCGTGATCAATTGTCGACATTGCTCTGCTGGGCTGGGTGTTTCCTTCCAGCAATGTACCTGAAGCACTATCATATCGACGCAGGTGATGGAGACGAGACATCGCAGTTCTTGGAACAGGACAGGATCCCGAGGCCGGCTATCAGTTTTGCTGTAACGTGTACAGGCCGTGGAAAGTACGGGTGGCGGACGGCATCGGCAAACCTATAAAGTAGACAAAAAGGGTTTTATCAAGATTGGCAGTCTTCCCAGCTATCGCTGTTCCAACCAGCCTGTGCTCCTCATAGCCAGCGTGAAAATCAACCGCCGCCAGGGCTGCAAGATTGATGACCTCAGCAACAGCAGAGAAAAGACGGAGACGAGTTCTGGCCAAGAAAAAGAGCAAAGGTAGCAATATGACTGGAAGAAAGACAGGGCAGGCCGTCACCACCGGTCGCCTTGGTGAGCCACGGGAGTCCACGCTACCACTTGCTCTTGTCTCTGGATGTTGCGGGGACTGGGACAATTAGAGCAGGGGCCTGGTCTGTTCTGCTACGCGGGCTAGACGGCCGTGATGTATCAAACCGGCGATGAGGAGCCTTCTACTCGAATTCGATTGGACTGAGCAATGGCGTCGTTATTCGTTGCCTTTGACCGACGTCAATCTTGGCCGATGGCGCTGATGGAAGGGACCTTCCGTTTATGAGTGAGCTGAGATGCCAAGTACCTCGGCAACCACTGCCGGCTCATGAGAAACGTTGGCTTTGAATTGACTATTGGATGTTGTCATTCCTCCATGGTCGAAATCATAGACCTTTCCGGAGCGGAATCATCTTCTCTAAAGACTACGCTTAATAAGCCTTCCTGGTTGCTGCTACACCTAAACACCACGCTTCCTTTACCTTGGGAAGGACGCCTACATGTTGAAAAGTACATGCGACCGACGCCTTTGAATGGCTGTGCTTCCTCCATTTGCTGCTCTCGTCTCCGCCGGGTCAATCGATCAACAGTCCGTCACATTACACTCGCTCCGCCATACCTCCTATCGACAGAAAAGATTATATATTACCTTGCATCTTGATCACCTGGCTCCACTCTTCATCTCCTTCAGGTTATCTCCTATATCAAGTCAGCCGTTACTGCCTTGCTATCCGACAGATTCAGGGCCAAGTCGAGGGTTGTTACTGCTAAGTTTATTAATCCCCAGTCTTCCGTGTCGAGACTCGGACAGTCATGCTGTTTTTTGTGGAGAGAAGCCCGACCTTGGATCTGTTCTAGTTCCATCTGCTCCTACTCAGCGATGTTGAAAACAAATTACACCTGCTTGTCTACAGTGCTGATATCCCCGAGGAACCTTTTTCTACCAAATTCCCCACCGCAGCGTTCCATATCTTTACCGCCTGTGTTGTCTGCGAACCACACGCAGCGTTTCAGCAGCGTCTAGGAAACCGCCCGCGTCGATTCAAAAAGAACCTCATCTCCCTCACTCAAAATACCACGAGAGCAGCCTGGGTCTAGGACATCCAAACTACCAGGATGGCATATCCCAAAATACTATTACCTAACGAGAGCGTAAGCAGGATCAAAGTCTATTTCACTACAACAGCACTAATAGATCAGATCTTGCGTCTAGCTTCTCCCCTCCCCACACCAACATAGGGTGCTTTGCTTTTCGCGAGTAACACAATCAAGGGAAAATTACTAGAGAGCAGAAAGCAGCCAGCAAAAGGCAAGGTAAGTCAGGACCCCCCCCCCATTCGTAAGCGCACATATTAACCCAAGCCAGACGCCAAGACACAGGGAGCTTCGACGTCCGGTAAAAACCACAAAGGAGACACATAGTAAGATCAGGCAAGCGCCTACCGTCATTCGCGCCAACGCCGATATACAACACTCAAAGTACTACCTCTCATTGAGGCTCTCAACAAGTTCTCTACCCTCCGGCCTCCAAGACACGCTGGGCTCGTCAGTCAACTCGAAGACCAGCCGGCCAGGTTGGCATAGCAGCAAACAGTCTCTGGAGTGCCTCAAGTGCTCCTTTTCTTCCAACTCACAGGTAAACAAGAGCTGAAAATGATGTGTAAAACCCGCGAGGCGCAGCTAACTGATGCCACAAGCAACGTCAAAAATGGCTTCGACCAAACCAAGCCAAAGCCTATGTGACCAACTGGCAAAGGTGAACAACCGCAGGGACTGCATCCGACCGAGCAAGTGTTTGTGAAGAAGTTGCGACGCGCCGACACCCACACATGACTCGGCTGGAACGACGTTGTTTCTTCCGCATCTCTGAAGCGAGGGCAGTCACTCCGGGTGAGGCACAATGCGTGGTTTTAGAATGGATGTCCCGATCAGCGAAGTTCTCTTCACGGCAACACGGGGAATGCAGCTTCGTCGCGTGTTTTTTATCCGTTCCGGGAGTCAGGTTGGTTATTTGCTTGTCCTGCTGCAATCGATTACTGGAGCTCTTGGAACACAACGCTGCCACTACGCGTCGAAGCTTCTCGCTCGCTCTGCAACTGGCTCCCTAAGTAATCCATCCACCTCCTCCTTTCCTAAAAATACGACTATATGTTGTTACCTGATAGACACAGCTCAGGTACACCAGTCTTTCTGGCAGTGTTAACTCCTTGATGTTATCACTCTTGGTGGGCACCAGTCGCCGGGAAACGTCAAGTATTGGCAATCTTTTGCACCCTTCAGCCGCATCATGTTCTCAGTCTGCCGTGACGACCACTGGAAGCTTGTTGTCTAGGGCACGACAACATCCATTGTAAGATACTTTGACTCATTGGGTGCTGCTCCATCGCGCGGACTTCCGAAACAAGTTACCGTGGCAAGGAAACTCTCGCCCGACCTCTATGAAGATAAGACGTCAGTTTGATTCATCTGATTGATGCACATGAACGGGAGTTAGAAGGAACACCTATCTATCTACCTAGGCGTGTGACGAGGCACCTAGTTAGGCATGTTGATAGGGAGGCATGTGCAAACTGCTAGTATTCGTGTTTCTCCACTGCAGATGGGCGGTACTTTCCCAACGAGAACTCATGCTTTCGGTGAATGTCTTCTGACGGTGGGTGCGGCTGCTTCTCAGCGCTCAGCCAGGCGCAAGGTGCCAGTGTACGAATCGTGAGCTCCTCGGTGCTACATTTGCCTTTGAAGGGCTTGACTGAATATACCCTGGCATCGAAATGATCTCTGGCCCATTTCTATCGGCAAACTGAGCAGTGGAAAGTCTGTGTGTAAGGCGCGTGCACGTGTAAATGAGCTGTCTTGGGCTTATGGAGTGCAGGTCGTGGGCGCTGTGTAAATCTCGGCATCGTTTCTGGGATCGCGTAACACGGTCAGTCACCCACAAAAAGAAAAAAGGATGATTAGAAAATCCGATAGCACAGCATTTTGCCCCAAACAATTAAGCAAGAATCACCCTTATGGTGTACATTTATCCGTACTTTGACAAGAGTCAGAGCTCTCTCGCCATAAAGTATCGCCACGGCCGCCACACCACCTTCAGGTTGAACCGCAGCTGCAGCGGCGCCACGCGATGCCGTCACTAACCCCCCCACCCCACTCTTGCACCAACCCCACATTTGCACCGACGAAAAATGCCGCATTTTCCCTCCTTTATTAACATTACTACCTTATTTAAAGCACTATAATAATTACTATATATTCCTAAATAACGCTATTTTTTTATAATACCTTCTTGACCCTATTATAAAATAGTACAGTAAGTTTAAAGTTAAATAGTTACTTTAGGATATAGTTATTAAATATAGTAAAAGTATATAAAGAATAATTAGTATAGAGACAGTTATTCCTTAGTAAATAGTTAGGGAATAGGCAGTAAATTTACCCCTCTTTAATAGTGATTTTACTAATTAGATAACTAGAATTAGTCTAGGATTTCTTAACCTAAAAATAGGGGGATTTTTCTATTTCTAGTAGATTTTATAAGAGTTATATAAAATATAATAATATAACTAACTAATTAACTATTATTATAGGCTAAAGCTATAGTAAGTGTAGTAAGGCTTTGCCTACTATAATATATAAGCTAGTAAAAAGAGCGCGCTTAGTTATTACTTAGTTAGTGCCTCTATTTAACCTTATATATATAATATATATACTACTATAAATAACCTTTTCTCCTTAGTCTAGATTAATTATATTAAGTTACTATATACTTATTAAAAGGTAGTACTAACCTTTTATATATTTATACTTTTTAACTAACTAAATAAGTAAGCTAAGTAATATACTTATACTAGTATAAGAGAAAGTAGCTTTTATATATAAAGCCTTACTTAAGATATATTATACTATTTTAAGCCTTTAAGCTAATATAATAGTTATTAAATAAAGTACTATAACACTAGTAGAGAAAAGTGTAGTAACTACATAAGAGAGCACTAAACCTACACCTATAGGCACTAGGCCTATATAAACACTTACTAAATTTATATAGGCACCTACTATACCTATATAGAAAGCTAGTTCTTAAGTATAGACCTAAAAGCTACTACCTTTACCTAAGAAGTTCTTAGGCCTATACTATAACTTTTCTTTATAGTTATACTAAATATATAATAAAATAAAGCTTAATTATACTTTTTTTATTAATAATTATAAAGTATAGTACTTTATTAATATATACTTAAAGATTAGACTATAATATATTATTTTTATATTTTACTAGTAAAGTAGTAAATAATATAACTATAACTTTAAATAATTCTTATAGTACTTAAAGTATACTTATAGTAACCTTAATATAAAGTAGTATATAGCTAGTATACTAGTCTTTATTTATATAAAGGATAATAAAACCTTTTTATTTTTTTATTTATTAGGTGCTAAAGGTAGAAGGCACTAGGGGACCACTAGCTATTAGGCTATAACTAAGAAAACTATTATCTAAAGGTTATATAAAAGCAGAGTTTATAAAAACAAAAGAATTAGGAGAAAGTAGATTAGAAAATAGTTATAATTAACCTTTAACTATACTATTTATAGACTTCTTTACTTAGTACTATAACCCTTTTAATATATTTTAATCTTTATTTATCCCTAGGTATACTAACTATTAGAGCTATAATATTACCCTTTAATACCTAAGCTACTGCCTAGTAAGGTATAAGTGTTACCTTTAGGTAACTAACCTTAGATAGTAGTAATACCTAGGCATAGGTAAAAAATAAAGGCCTACTAGTGTAATATTAGCTTTAGAGTAACCTTAAAGAGATAATAAAAGAGAAGCTTAGGTACCTCCTAAAGAAGTAAGTAAAAAAAGCTAAAAAAAGAAAAATAGTTAACTAGATTCTAGCTTTAATAAATAAGGCCTTTATTAAAGAGGTATATAATACACTAGGCTTAGCTACTACTTCTTAGCTAAAGTATAAGTACTACTATATTAATGTACTATTAAAGTAGTTACCTTTAATCTAATATAAGAAAAGTATATAAAATAACCTTTAAGACTTTTTATTTAAGCTAAAGGATAGTTTAAAGTTATAAAGAAAGAATTTAAGAATAACTAAAGTAAAGTATAGTATACTAGCTTTATACTAGAAAGTAACTTAGTATATAAGTAGTAAAAGTATATTAAAGCCTATTATAATAGCTAGATAAAGAGAATAACCTAAGAAGTAATAAAGACCTAGTTAAAAATAATATTACTAATACTAATATATAGGCCTTTAGTATAATAGTAAAGCTTAATAATATAAAGTAAAAGGTTAACTAGTTATACTAGTAATTTATTAATAAGTATAAGACTATTAAAGTAAAGTACTTTAACTTATAAGCTAAAAGGTAATAAGTAATCTATATACTTAACTAGTTACTACTTAATCTAAAGAGCTATATATTAGCCTAAGAGATACTAAAGATATAATAGCCTTTAATAATACTATATAATAGGCTAAGACACTAGCTAAAGCCTATACTAAGGATAGACTAGTAGACTAGTAGAGGTAAAATTAGGAATAAAAGAACTAGTAGGCCTTAGCTATACTACTAAGTCCTAATATAAGGGTCCTTATAATAAAGCCTTAGTCTATATACTTTATATTTACACCTATAATAACCTAGGGTATATTAATACTAATACTAGAGGCCTTAAAGGTAAAAAAGAAAAAAAGTAATTATTTACCTTTAACTAGGCTATAGTACTCTTTAACTTACTTTAACTATAGTAAGCTAAAGTATTTATTAGCTAGTTATACTAAAAAGAAGTACTATAGGTATAGTTAGCCTAGACACTTAGGTAAATAGTATATAATAAAAGTAATAAAGGTTAATATTATCTAATTACCTTAAGAGAAAAAGCTATACTACTAATTTAAGGTAGACTTTTATACTAAGATAAGTAGTATATAAAAAAAGAAAAAAGTATTAATTAACCTAGAGGTAAATAAAAACCTTATACACTAGAGGATATTATATATAAAGAGGCTACTAGTAGTCTATAGAGAGAGACTACTACTATAAAGTATATAGAGAAGTAAGACCTTAGACTATAGTTTAAAAAGATAATATTAAAAATAAAAAATAATATTAGAATATTAAGAATATAAAGCTATACTTTATAAGTAAGTAATATAGAGAGATATAATACTATCCTAGGGATCCCCTAAAGGTAAGTAGTAAGGCCTAACCTTAAGTAAAAAATAATTAGCTAGACTTATTTACTAAGTAAAGACTATATTTAACTTATATAAGGCTAAAAAGTAGTTAAGAAGGCCTTAAAGAATACTAAAGTAGTCCTTATAGACCTCCTTATAATTTAATACTTAAGGTATAAGACACTAGAGAAGGCACTAAAGATACTTACTTATATACTAAAAAAGAATAAAAAGGCTAGTAAAGCTAGTAGTATAAAGGCTATAATACTAAGAAAATATAGAAAATAGGCCTATATATTTAATATAAACTTAGTAGTAAAGCTAGTAAAAGATAATATATAGATATATATAATAAAATTAGAACTAAGTATAGTACTACTATTTAGCTTTATTTACTTACTAGTAAAAAAGAAGCTAAAGAAGCTAAGAAAGTATATTAATAAATCTTTAGCTAAAGGCTAAATATAGCCCTTAAAGTTACTAGTAAGAGCACTAATCCTATTTATACCTAAGAAAAAAGGTAAGCTTTATCTTTATATTAACTACTATAGGCTTAATAAAATTACTATTAAGAACTAAGTATTACTACTCTTAATAAAGGAAATCCTAGACTATTTAGTAAAAGTAATATAATTTATAAAGCTAGACCTTAAAAATATATACTACTAGGTAAAGATCTATAGTAAAGATAAATAAAAGATAGCTTTTTATATTTACTATAGACACTATAAGTATTAGGTTATACTTTTTAAGCTAGTTAATACACCTATAATATTCTAATCTTATATTAATAATACTTTAGTAGGTCTAGTAGATATTATTTATATTATCTATTTAGATAATATCTTAATCTTTATAAAGAATAAAGAGAGCTATATAAAGGTAGTAAAGATAGTACTAAGCTAGTTAAATACTATAAGGCTATATACTAACCCTAAGAAGTACTTTTTTTATACTAAGTCTATTAGCTTTTTAGGTTTTATAGTATTTAATAAAGGTATTTTAATAAAATAAAAGAAAGTAAAAGTAATTACCTAGTAGCTATTACCTACTAGTATATAGGAGATATAGACCTTTTTAAGGTTTATAAATTTTTATAGGTAGTTTATTAAGAACTATTCTAAGGTATATTTTTTTTTACTAACTAACTATCTACTAAAGTAGTAAAGAAGTAAGTAATTATAAAGAAAGTTAAAGAAGCCTTTTATAAGGTCTATACTATATTTACTTATACCTTTATTTTATAGTATTTTAACCTTATATTACTTATTTAAGTTAAAATAAATATATTTAACTTTATAATAGAAGTAGTACTAAGCTAGCTTTATAAAAAAGCCTAGTGCCTTATAGCTTATATATTATAAAAACTTTAAGAGATAAAGCTATACTATAGAGCACTAGAGGCTAAGTTACTTATAATTTAAGAAGTAGCTATATATTAGAGGTACTATCTCTTATATACTTAGTACTATATTATATTCCTAATAGACTACCTAGGGTACTACTACTTAATAGCTAAGCTATAACTTAATAACTACTAAGCTAGGTTACTATAAGACCTTTTATTATTTAATTTTAAGATTAAATATTACCTAAGTAAAAAAAATATAGTAAATAAGCTTTTATAAAAGCTAGACTATTAGCCTAGTAAAAAAAAAGAAAAAAAAGTATAAAGTATATTTTTAAAGGACTTCTTTAGTAAGTTTAAAAGGAGGGTAGTAGTAATTAGGTGTAGTAGACTACTAGGTTAAAATATAGTAGCCCTAGAGGAACTTACTACTACCCTAGAAAAAGAAGTTACTATAGTATAACTAGAGGATAAGTAAATTTAGTCTAGAGAGTAGTAATAACTAAAAAGTTACTAGGCTAAGAAAATAAATAAGTTACTTTAATACTAAGGTAAGCTTATAATACTAGAAAAATATATAATAAAAATAAGGCTACTTATAGTGTTTTATAATAAACTATTAAAAGAATACCTAAAGGTAACTTAAATAATAAAATATATAAGATAAATATTTTTTTAGAAATTAATAAAAAAGGATATTAAGAAGTATATTAATATATATACTACTTACTAATATATAAAACTAAGGCACTATTTACTTTATAAGAAACTAGTTTTCTTTTTACTACTTAACTAACTATAGAAGTAAGTTACTATAGACTTTATTACTAAGCTACTAAAGTTAAAGGGATTTAATAGTAAAGTATATAATAGTATCTTAGTTAATATACATGTATAGTAAGTAGTATATTATAGTAAGTAGCGCACGTCTACCTTATTTCTACTAGCTTTATCCTTATATTAACCTTTCTCTATGTACAACAATAGAATCCTCTTCTTAAGAAAGCTAAATTATCCTTGTAATTACAGCTATCTAAAAAGACTAAAATCTATCTGTATAAAAGGTAGCCTCTATCTATAATGTGCCTAAAACTACACTCTGTTATTAACGCACTGGAAAAGTTATATAAGCTAAGACACGTTTAAAATTAATAAAGATAACTATATTTAAAGAGGAGGTAATTCTTAAAAGGGTTATTAACCTAATTAATTAAGGATTTCCTTTATAATAAGAAGATATATAAGATATAGCTAATTAACTCCTTAATATATATAATAGGACGTGTATTAGACCTTAATAGGCAGAGAACTTTATATAATAATAACCCTAATTAAAAATATAATTTTAACGTTAGATTAACTATTAGAGGGCCTTAGCTAAGGATCCTATAATTATATAAGGCTAGTTTATACTTATATAAAATATAATTATAAAGTATAGGATATAGGATTATAATATCTATAATTTTAATAAGACTAGGTTCCTAATATAAATACTATTATATATAAAGGTTATTATAACTTCTAACTAATATAGAAGGCCTTGTATAAAGTAGCCTAGTAATTATAAATAAGTTTCTATTATTTAAGGTATATATATAAATAGCTAGGTAATACCTCTATATATTATTATAAAAGGTAAATATTACCTTTTATTATAGTACCTTAATAGTAAATTTCTAGCTATATAGTGTATTTACCTAAGCAAAAATAGATAAACTATAAATAAGATTAGCCTAGATTAGCTAAAGCACTTTAATTAGTGTATAAAGTCTTGCACAAAGGGTACTTATTACCTTCTAATCCTAGATAGCTATAATAGCTATAAATTAACTAAATTTAATAACTATTATACTAAAGAAAGTATTATTACTTTATATATACTTCCCTATTTATTATATAAGCTTTAGCCTCTTAATGTTAGCTATTTTAGCCCTTTAAAGCACTTGTATAGTAAAGAAATTAAGAAAATAATATAGATGTAAATTATATATATTACTAAGGATAACTTTTTTTCTACCTTTAAAGTAGTATTCTTTACTTTAATAAGTAAAATAAACGTATAAGTAGGTTTTTAATAGGCTAGTCTTATACCTTTTAATCCTAAAGTTATTATTTTTTGCCTAGATTTTAAGCTAAAGACACTAACACTAGTTAACTTATATCTAACTAGCTTAGGCTTATAAGACCTAAAGACACTAATAATAGTAATTAAAGGTGTATAAAGCTCTACTTTATTAAAAAAAAAGATTAAGGACTATTAAGGAAGTTTACTAACACTAATATATAAGGTAATTAACTTATAGTTAAAAGGTATTAGTAAGTTAGTATATTAACTTACTATTATTAAGGTAGAGAACTATTAACTTTATATAAAGATAAAGGTACTTAGTAAGCGCTAGAGGGCTAAAAAGACCTAACTATATCTTAGAGGATTACTTAATATAGCTAAAGTAGAGGCACTGTAAAGAGAAAAAGACATTATTAAAGCTAGAGGTAAAGAAATATCCTAAAAGGGGGGTTATATAGAGAGTAGTAAACCACTTGTATAATAATGTAGTAATTACAAGAAGACTAGATATAACGTATAAACCTATAAAGTAGTTTAGGATACTAATAAAGAATAAGGTAATATATATTTTTAATTAATTTTGTACAATCTAGTTAAATTAAGTTATTAAAAAGATAGAAAGGTAGATAGATATATACTACTTACTATAATGTACTACTTACTATATATATATATTATAGTTAATAAGCTTATAAAGTATACTATTTATTTACTTACTAAAGAAACCTTAATAGTAAATTAGCTAGTAACTCTCTTAGTAAATAAAGTATTTCTTTATTTTAGACTTTTAACTTTAATAGTATTAGATTATAAGTCCTTGTTTATAAGTTACTTTTAAGTAGTAGTATATTACTAGCTAGCTATTAAATAAAAGCTTAGTATAGCCTATTACCTTTAAACTAATAAATAAATAAAGAGGTAAAACTAGAATATTAAATACTACCTTTAAGCCTTTTATAATATTAAGTAAAATAACTAAGTAAAATAGTTACTTATAACTAAATTTATTTATAATAGTTTATAGTATAGTATAACTAAGGTTATACTAGTAGAAGCACTAATAGGCTATATACTATAAAGTATATATAATATATACTTAGTAAAGGTAAGACTAATAGAGGTCCCTAAGGCCTATAAAGTATATATAATATATACCTAGTAAAGGTAAGACTAATAGAGGTCCCTAAGGCCTATAAGAAGGTAAAGTAACTATAAAGCTAAAGAACTATAATTAGTAAGATATTAAAGGTAGTTAATTAGGCCTATAAAAAGTAGTATAATACTAAGAGGTCTAATATAGACTTTAAGGTTAAAAAGAAGGTCTTTTTATTAGCTAAGTTTATTAAGTAAAAGAGACTATCTAA
This sequence comes from Colletotrichum navitas, assembly GCF_030913465.1. Lineage (NCBI taxonomy): Eukaryota > Fungi > Ascomycota > Sordariomycetes > Glomerellales > Glomerellaceae > Colletotrichum > Colletotrichum navitas. The sequence goes on along the minus strand of NW_026850637.1, from coordinate 2,458 downwards.
GAAGCTATTAGATAAGTACCTTAGCCTCTTTATAGTAAAGTAAGTAGTTAATAAAGGTAAGGCCTATAAAATAAACATAAGTATTAGATATAAGATCTATAATATTTTTTCTTTATTTTAGCTAAAGAAGTTCTAAGGATTACTAGTAAAGCCTTAACTAATACTAATTAAGGAAAAAAAAGAAAATATATATAAAGTAAGTTAAATTATAGTTTATAAGAGGCTATAGTAAAATTAGTAGTACTTTATTAAGTAAAAAAGGTATAGTAAAAAAGAAAACTCTTAAGAACCCTAGAAGAATATTATAAAAGGATTATAATATAACTATAAGTAAAAGGTTACTAAAAGAAGACAAAAGTATAGCTAAGTAAAGTAAAGATTAGCCTAAGGATAACTAGATTAAAGATTTAATTATTATAGTACTAAGGCTAAAGAATATAGGTAGCCTAAAAGCTAAGTTTTTAAAAAGTATAATAAGTAAAAGAAAATAATCTAAGAGGAAAAGGCTAAAAGGGTACTAAGGTAATAATAGTAAAGCCTACTTACTACTTTACTTATTATTTTTTAAATTACTATTATTAATATTTTTATTATTATTATTATTATTATTATAAATAAAAGATATAAGGAATATAAGAGTACTACTTTTATCTTTATTAGCCTTAGAGTTAAGCTTACTAGTATACTAAGAAAAAGTTAGTAATTAGTATAAGAGGTACTAAGGGAGTACTAAAAGAGTATTAGAAAGAACACTTATAATCTAAGAGTAAGTCTAGGACTACTCTAAAAAAAAGGTAGTCTAAGCTATAATAGTAATAGTCTACTCTTAGAAGGTAATAGTCTAGGCCTTAAAGGCTATAGTAGTAACCTTAGTAGTATAAAGTATAGACTTAGCTAGCTTAACTTAGTAGTAAAAGAAGTTAGTAAAGGTCTTAAAGGCTATAATATAGTACTAGTAAAAAAGCTACTTCTTTTTTTTAGCCTTAGCTTTATACTTAATATTAGGGGCCTTAGCTAGGTTAACTTAGCACTAAAGTACTTTCTTAGCTATAACCTAGGCCTTATTAATTTTATCTTAGGCTAATATTAGTATAAAGGGTTACTAAGGGGGCACTAAAGAAAGTAAATATATAGTAATACTATAGTAGATATAAGTAAGTGTTATAATATTAACTATTATAGATAAATATTAAAGTTATTAGGTTAACCTTAATAACTTATTACTAGTAAATCCTTAGATATTTAGCTATAGATTCTCTAAGAATTTATAGGTAATAAGTTAGTTATTTAACTAACTAACCTATAATAATTATCCTTTTTTTCTTTATATATAATAGAGAACTATAGTTACCCCCCTATTATTTATTAATTACTACTAATATATATAGTTAACTATATTAACTTATCCTTTAGTATTACTAACACTAATTAGTAGTTAACTTTACTATTAACTATAAAGGTTAACTTTATTATCTAAACTATAGATTAGTAAGGTCTATAAAAAGAGGTAATTATTACTAGTTAATTATTTATACACCTAGAGTAGGCAAGTACTAAAAAACGCCTCTATAAATACCCTTACTATAATAGTTTATACTAATTACCTATTATAATAGGTTAATAAATAGATCTATAACTAGTCCTTTTAACTAGTAGAAACCTTATTAATTTATGTCTATTATATAAGCTTTATTACCTTTAGAGAAGTACTCTTAACTATAAAAAACCCCTTACTTTATATACCTATAGCTAACTAGTAATTATTTACTATATCTTATTTATTATAAGCTCTTTAGCTTACTAACTTCTTTTTCTTATATATATACTTCTTTTACTAACTAATAGTGTTAATAAGTTACTAATATAATAGCTTATTATTTCCCCTTCTTCTACTAACTAATAGCGTTAATAAGTAGCTAATATAATAGCCTATTGTTTTTCCCTAAGTTATTTATTTATAAAAGTATATTTTTCTCTAACTATTTATACTACTAGTAGTAATCCTTCTAATAAACGTATATACCTTCTAGTCTACTAAAAGAAACACCTATGTTTAAGAGATTATTAGGCTAATAGAGGGTAATAGTAAATAATACTACGCCTATAAGTAAAAGACCTAAGCTAAGATAAGTAAATATAATAAGCTTATAAGTAAGTAAAGCTTATAGGTTACTATATATTTACTTTACCCTAATGTACCCCTTAACTAGTACTAAAACCTTAACTAGTACTACTATATACCTAAGACACTTTACTAAGTATAAATATATACTATAGACAGTTACTAGATAAATAGTATTATAGATAACTACTTTAGCTATTACTAATAATAGCTACTACTATAGCCTACTACTACTATAGACTACTACTATAGACTACTACTACTATAGATAGCTACTACTACTATAAACTACTACTATAGACTACTACTACTATAGAACACTTACCCTAATATACC